>NW_027616927.1:0-168649 GCF_964187855.1 Myxine glutinosa
TTGTATTAGTGTGGAAAAAACACTTTTTGCACTTGTGTTGGTGCAGGAAACCACTTTTGCACTTGTATTAGTGTGGAAAAAACACTTTTTGCACTTGTGTTAGTGTTGAAAAATCACTTTTCGCACTTGTGTTAGTGTTGAAAAACCACTTTTCGCACTTGTGTTAGTGTTGAAAACCACTTTTCGCACTTGTGTTAGTGTTGAAAAACCACTTTTCGCACTTGTGTTGGTGCAGGAAACCACTCTTTGCACTTGTATTAGTGTGGAAAAAACACTTTTTGCACTTGTGATAGTGTTGAAAAACCACTTTTCGCACGTGTGTTAGTGTTGGAAAAACCACTTTTCGCACTTGTGTTGGTGCAGGAAACCACTTTTGCACTTGTATTAGTGTGGAAAAAACACTTTTTGCACTTGTGATAGTGTTGAAAAACCACTTTTCGCACTTGTGTTGTGCAGGAAACCACTTTTGCACTTGTATTAGTGTGGAAAAAACACTTTTGCACTTGTGTTGGTGCAGGAAACCACTTTTGCACTTGTATTAGTGTGGAAAAAACACTTTTTGCACTTGTGTTAGTGTTGAAAAACCACTTTTCGCACTTGTGTTAGTGTTGCAAAAACCACTTTTCGCACTTGTGTTAGTGTTGAAAAACCACTTTTCGCACTTGTTGTTAGTGTTGAAAAACCACTTTTCGCACTTGTGTTAGTGTTGAAAAACCACTTTTTGCACTTGTGTTGGTGCAGGAAACCACTTTTGCACTTGTATTAGTGTGGAAAAAACACTTTTTGCACTTGTGATAGTGTTGAAAAACTACTTTTCGCACTTGTGTTAGTGTTGAAAAACCACTTTTCGCACTTGTGATAGTGTTGAAAAACCACTTTTCGCACTTGTGTTGGTGCAGGAAACCACTTTTGCACTTGTATTAGTGTGGAAAAAACACTTTTTGCACTTGTGATAGTGTTGAAAAACTACTTTTCGCACTTGTGTTAGTGTTGAAAAACCACTTTTCGCACTTGTGTTGGTGCAGGAAACCACTTTTGCACTTGTATTTGTGTGGAAAAAACACTTTTTGCACTTGTGATAGTGTTGAAAAACCACTTTTCGCACTTGTGTTGGTGCAGGAAACCACTTTTGCACTTGTATTAGTGTGGAAAAACCACTTTTCGCACTTGTGTTCGTGTTGAAAAACCACTTTTCGCACTTGTGTTAGTGTTGAAAAACCACTTTTCGCACTTGTGTTGGTGCGGGAAACCACTTTTGCACTTTTATTAGTGTGGAAAAAACACTTTTTGCACTTGTGATAGTGTTGAAAAACCACTTTTCACATTTGTGTTAGTGTTGAAAAACCACTTTTCGCACTTGTGTTGGAGCAGGAAACCACTTTTGCACTTGTATTAGTGTGGAAAAAACACTTTTCGCACTTGTGTTAGTGTTGAAAAAACACTTTTGCATTTGTGTTAGTGTTGAAAAACCACTTTTCGCACTTGTGTTAGTGTTGAAAAACCACTTTTCGCACTTGTGTTGGTGCAGGAAACCACTTTTGCACTTGTATTAGTGTGGAAAAAACACTTTTTGCACTTGTGATAGTGTTGAAAAACCACTTTTCACACTTGTGTTAGTGTTGAAAAACCACTTTTTGCACTTGTGTTAGTGTTGAAAAACCCACTTTTCGCACTTGTGTTGGTGCAGGAAACCACCTTTTTGCACTTAGTATGCACTTAGTGTGGAAAAAACACTTTTTGCACTTGTGATAGTGTTGAAAAACCACTTTTCGCACTTGTGTTAATGTTGAAAAACCACTTTTCGCACTTGTGTTGGTGCAGGGAAACCACTTTTGCACTTGTATTAGTGTGGAAAAAACACTTTTTGCACTTGTGATAGTGTTGAAAAACCACTTTTCGCACTTGTGTTGGTGCAGGAAACCACTTTTGCACTTGTATTAGTGTGGAAAAAACACTTTTTGCACTTGTGTTGGTGCAGGAAACCACTTTTGCACTTGTATTAGTGTGGAAAAAACACTTTTTGCACTTGTGTTAGTGTTGAAAAACCACTTTTCGCACTTGTGTTAGTGTTGAAAAACCACTTTTCGCACTTGTGTTAGTGTTGAAAAACCACTTTTCGCACTTGTGTTAGTGTTGAAGAAACCACTTTTCGCACTTGTGTTAGTGTTGAAAAACCACTTTTCGCACTTGTGTTGGTGCAGGAAACCACTTTTGCACTTGTATTAGTGTGGAAAAAACACTTTTTGCACTTGTGATAGTGTTGAAAAACTACTTTTCGCACTTGTGTTAGTGTTGAAAAACCACTTTTCGCACTTGTGATAGTGTTGAAAAACCACTTTTCGCACTTGTGTTGGTGCAGGAAACCACTTTTGCACTTGTATTAGTGTGGAAAAAAACACTTTTTGCACTTGTAGATAGTGTTGAAAAACTACTTTTCGCACTTGTGTTAGTGTTGAAAAACCACTTTTCGCACTTGTGTTGGTGCAGGAAACCACTTTTGCACTTGTATTAGTGTGGAAAAAACACTTTTTGCACTTGTGATAGTGTTGAAAAACCACTTTTCGCACTTGTGTTCGAGGTTGAAAAACCACTTTTCGCACTTGTGTTGGTGCAGGAAACCACTTTTACACTTGTATTAGTGTGGAAAAAACACTTTTTGCACTTGTGATAGTGTTTGAAAAACCACTTTTCGCACTTGTGTTGGTGCAGGAAACCACTTTTGCACTTGTATTAGTGTGGAAAAAACACTTTTTGCACTTGTGTTGGTGCAGGAAACCACTTTTGCACTTGTATTAGTGTGGAAAAAACACTTTTTGCACTTGTGTTAGTGTTGAAAAATCACTTTTCGCACTTGTGTTAGTGTTGAAAAACCACTTTCGCACTTGTGTTAGTGTTGAAAACCACTTTTCGCACTTGTGTTGGTGCAGGAAACCACTTTTGCACTTGTGCTGGTGCAGGAAACCACCTTTGCACTTCTATTAGTGTGGAAAAACCACTTTTTGCACTTGTGATAGTGTTGAAAAACCACTTTTCGCACGTGTGTTAGTGTTGAAAAACCACTTTTCGCACTTGTGTTGGTGCAGGAAACCACCCTTGCACTTCTATTAGTGTGGAAAAACCACTTTTTGCACTTGTGATAGTGTTGAAAAACTACTTTTCGCACTTGTGTTAGTGTTGAAAAACCACTTTTCGCACTTGTGATAGTGTTGAAAAACCACTTTTCGCACTTGTGTTGGTGCAGGAAACCACTTTTGCACTTGTATTAGTGTGGAAAAAACACTTTTTTGCACTTGTGATAGTGTTGAAAAACTACTTTTCGCACTTGTGTTAGTGTTGAAAAACCACTTTTCGCACTTGTGTTGGTGCAGGAAACCACTTTTGCACTTGTATTAGTGTGGAAAAACACTTTTTGCACTTGTGATAGTGTTGAAAAACCACTTTTCGCACTTGTGTTCGAGTTGAAAAACCACTTTTCGCACTTGTGTTGGTGCAGGAAACCACTTTTACACTTGTATTAGTGTGGAAAAAACACTTTTTGCACTTGTGATAGTGTTGAAAAACCACTTTTCGCACTTGTATTAGTGTGAAAAAACACTTTTTGCACTTGTGTTGGTGCAGGAAACACTTTTGCACTTGTATTAGTGTGGAAAAAACACTTTTTGCACTTGTGTTAGTGTTGAAAAATCACTTTTCGCACTTGTGTTAGTGTTGAAAAACCACTTTTCGCACTTGTGTTAGTGTTGAAAAACCACTTTTCGCACTTGTGTTGGTGCAGGAAACCACTTTTGCACTTGTATTAGTGTGGAAAAAACACTTTTTGCACTTGTGATAGTGTTGAAAAACCACTTTTCGCACGTGTGTTAGTGTTGAAAAACCACTTTTCGCACTTGTGCTGGTGCAGGAAACCACCTTTGCACTTCTATTAGTGTGGAAAAACCACTTTTTGCACTTGTGATAGTGTTGAAAAACCACTTTTCGCACGTGTGTTAGTGTTGAAAAACCACTTTTCGCACTTGTGTTGGTGCAGGAAACCACCCTTGCACTTCTATTAGTGTGGAAAAACCACTTTTTGCACTTGTGATAGTGTTGAAAAACACTTTTGCACTTGTATTAGTGTGGAAAAAAACACTTTTTGCACTTGTGTTGGTGCAGGAAACCACTTTTGCACTTGTATTAGTGTGGAAAAAACACTTTTTGCACTTGTGTTAGTGTTGAAAAATCACTTTTCGCACTTGTGTTAGTGTTGAAAAACCACTTTTCGCACTTGTGTTAGTGTTGAAAAACCACTTTTCGCACTTGTGTTAGTGCTTGAAAAACCACTTTTCGCACTTGTGTTGGTGCAGGAAACCACTTTTGCACTTGTATTAGTGTGGAAAAAACACTTTTTGCACTTGTGATAGTGTTGAAAAACCACTTTTCGCACGTGTGTTAGTGTTGAAAAACCACTTTTCGCACTTGTGTTGGTGCAGGAAACCACCTTTGCACTTCTATTAGTGTGGAAAAACCACTTTTTGCACTTGTGATAGTGTTGAAAAACCACTTTTCGCACTTGTGTTAGTGTTGAAAAACCACTTTTTGCACTTGTGTTAGTGTTGAAAAACCAATTTTCGCACTTGTGTTGGTGCAGGAAGACCCACTTTTGCACTTGTATTAGTGTGGAAAAAACACTTTTTGCACTTGTGTTAGTGTTGAAAACCACTTTTCGCACTTGTGTTGGTGCAGGAAACCACTTTTGCACTTGTATTAGTGTGGAAAAAACACTTTTTGCACTTGTGATAGTGTTGAAAAACCACTTTTCGCACTTGTGTTAGTGTTGAAAAAACACTTTTCGCACTTGTGTTGGTGCAGGAAACCACTTTTGCACTTGTATTAGTGTGGAAAAAACACTTTTTGCACTTGTGATAGTGTTGAAAAACCACTTTTCGCACTTGTGTTGGTGCAGGAAACCACTTTTGCACTTGTATTAGTGTGGAAAAAACACTTTTTGCACTTGTGTTGGTGCAGGAAACCACTTTTGCACTTGTATTAGTGTGGAAAAAACACTTTTTGCACTTGTGTTAGTGTTGAAAAAACCACTTTTCGCACTTGTGTTAAGTGTTGAAAAACCACTTTTCGCACTTGTGTTAGTGTTGAAAAACCACTTTTCGCACTTGTGTTAGTGTGAAAAACCACTTTTCGCACTTGTGTTAGTGTTGAAAAACCACTTTTCGCACTTGTGTTGGTGCAGGAAACCACTTTTGCACTTGTATTAGTGTGGAAAAAACACTTTTTGCACTTGTGATAGTGTTGAAAAACTACTTTTCGCACTTGTGTTAGTGTTGAAAAACCACTTTTCGCACTTGTGATAGTGTTGAAAAACCACTTTTCGCACTTGTGTTGGTGCAGGAAACCACTTTTGCACTTGTATTAGTGTGGAAAAAACACTTTTTGCACTTGTGATCGTGTTGAAAAACTACCTTTCGCACTTGTGTTAGTGTTGAAAAACCACTTTTCGCACTTGTGTTGGTGCAGGAAACCACTTTTGCACTTGTATTAGTGTGGAAAAAAACACTTTTTGCACTTGTGATAGTGTTGAAAAACCACTTTTCGCACTTGTGTTCGAGTTGAAAAACCACTTTTCGCACTTGTGTTGGTGCAGGAAACCACTTTTGCACTTGTATTAGTGTGGAAAAAACACTTTTTGCACTTGTGATAGTGTTGAAAAAACCACTTTTCGCACTTGTATTAGTGTGGAAAAAACACTTTTTGCACTTGTGTTGGTGCAGGAAACCACTTTTGCACTTGTATTAGTGTGGAAAAAACACTTTTTGCACTTGTGTTAGTGTTGAAAAATCACTTTTCGCACTTGTGTTAGTGTTGAAAAACCACTTTTCGCACTTGTGTTAGTGTTGAAAAACCACTTTTCGCACTTGTGTTGGTGCAGGAAACCACTTTTGCACTTGTATTAGTGTGGAAAAAACACTTTTTGCACTTGTGATAGTGTTGAAAAACCACTTTTCGCACGTGTGTTAGTGTTGAAAAACCACTTTTCGCACTTGTGCTGGTGCAGGAAACCACCTTTGCACTTCTATTAGTGTGGAAAAACCACTTTTTGCACTTGTGATAGTGTTGAAAAACCACTTTTCGCACGTGTGTTAGTGTTGAAAAACCACTTTTCGCACTTGTGTTGGTGCAGGAAACAACCCTTGCACTTCTATTAGTGTGGAAAAACCACTTTTTGCACTTGTGATAGTGCTGAAAAACCACTTTTGCACTTGTATTAGTGTGGAAAAAACACTTTTTGCACTTGTGTTGGTGCAGGAAACCACTTTTGCACTTTTATTAGTGTGGAAAAAACACTTTTTGCACTTGTGTTAGTGTTGAAAAATCACTTTTCGCACTTGTGTTAGTGTTGAAAAACCACTTTTCGCACTTGTGTTAGTGTTGAAAAACCA
Source organism: Myxine glutinosa (assembly GCF_964187855.1). NCBI lineage: Eukaryota > Metazoa > Chordata > Myxini > Myxiniformes > Myxinidae > Myxine > Myxine glutinosa. Next base: position 6,435 of record NW_027616927.1, read on the forward strand.
CTTTTCGCACTTGTGTTGGTGCAGGAAACCACTTTTGCACTTGTATTAGTGTGGAAAAAACACTTTTTGCACTTGTGATAGTGTTGAAAAACCACTTTTCGCACGTGTGTTAGTGTTGAAAAACCACTTTTCGCACTTGTGTTGGTGCAGGAAACCACTTTTGCACTTGTATTAGTGTGGAAAAAACACTTTTTGCACTTGTGATAGTGTTGAAAAACCACTTTTCGCACTTGTGTTGGTGCAGGAAACCACTTTTGCACTTGTATTAGTGTGGAAAAAACACTTTTTGCACTTGTGTTGGTGCAGGAAACCACTTTTGTACTTGTATTAGTGTGGAAAAAACACTTTTTGCACTTGTGTTAGTATTGAAAAACCACTTTTCGCACTTGTGTTAGTGTTGAAAAACCACTTTTCGCACTTGTGTTAGTGTTGAAAAACCACTTTTCGCACTTGTGTTAGTGTTGAAAAACCACTTTTCGCACTTGTGTTAGTGTTGAAAAACCACTTTTTGCACTTGTGTTGGTGCAGGAAACCACTTTTGCACTTGTATTAGTGTGGAAAAAACAGTTTTTGCACTTGTGATAGTGTTGAAAAACTACTTTTCGCACTTGTGTTAGTGTTGAAAAGCCACTTTTCGCACTTGTGATAGTGTTGAAAAACCACTTTTCGCACTTGTGTTGGTGCAGGAAACCACTTTTGCACTTGTATTAGTGTGGAAAAAACACTTTTTGCACTTGTGATAGTGTTGAAAAACTACTTTTCGCACTTGTGTTAGTGTTGAAAAACACTTTTCGCACTTGTGTTGGTGCAGGAAACCACTTTTGCACTTGTATTAGTGTGGAAAAAACACTTTTTGCACTTGTGATAGTGTTGAAAAACCACTTTTCGCACTTGTGTTCGAGTTGAAAAACCACTTTTCGCACTTGTGTTGGTGCAGGAAACCACTTTTACACTTGTATTAGTGTGAAAAAACACTTTTTGCACTTGTGATAGTGTTGAAAAACCACTTTTCGCACTTGTATTAGTGTGGAAAAAACACTTTTTGCACTTGTGTTGGTGCAGGAAACCACTTTTGCACTTGTATTAGTGTGGAAAAAAACACTTTTTGCACTTGTGTTAGTGTTGAAAAATCACTTTTCGCACTTGTGTTAGTGTTGAAAAACCACTTTTCGCACTTGTGTTAGTGTTGAAAAACCACTTTTCGCACTTGTGTTGGTGCAGGAAACCACTTTTGCACTTGTATTAGTGTGGAAAAAACACTTTTTGCACTTGTGATAGTGTTGAAAAACCACTTTTCGCACGTGTGTTAGTGTTGAAAAACCACTTTTCGCACTTGTGCTGGTGCAGGAAACCACCTTTGCACTTCTATTAGTGTGGAAAAACCACTTTTTGCACTTGTGATAGTGTTGAAAAACCACTTTTCGCACGTGTGTTAGTGTTGAAAAACCACTTTTCGCACTTGTGTTGGTGCAGGAAACCACCCTTGCACTTCTATTAGTGTGGAAAAACCACTTTTTGCACTTGTGATAGTGTTGAAAAACCACTTTTGCACTTGTATTAGTGTGGAAAAAAACACTTTTTGCACTTGTGTTGGTGCAGGAAACCACTTTTGCACTTGTATTAGTGTGGAAAAAACACTTTTTGAACTTGTGTTAGTGTTGAAAAATCACTTTTCGCACTTGTGTTAGTGTTGAAAAACCACTTTTCGCACTTGTGTTAGTGTTGAAAAACCACTTTTCGCACTTGTGTTAGTGTTGAAAAACCACTTTTCGCACTTGTGTTGGTGCAGGAAACCACTTTTGCACTTGTATTAGTGTGGAAAAAACACTTTTTGCACTTGTGATAGTGTTGAAAAACCACTTTTCGCACGTGTGTTAGTGTTGAAAAACCACTTTTCGCACTTGTGTTGGTGCAGGAAACCACCTTTGCACTTCTATTAGTGTGGAAAAACCACTTTTTGCACTTGTGATAGTGTTGAAAAACCACTTTTCGCACTTGTGTTAGTGTTGAAAAACCACTTTTTGCACTTGTGTTAGTGTTGAAAAACCACTTTTCGCACTTGTGTTGGTGCAGGAAACCACTTTTGCACTTGTATTAGTGTGGAAAAAACACTTTTTGCACTTGTGTTAGTGTTGAAAAACCACTTTTCGCACTTGTGTTGGTGCAGGAAACCACTTTTGCACTTGTATTAGTGTGGAAAAAACACTTTTTGCACTTGTGATAGTGTTGAAAAACCACTTTTCGCACTTGTGTTAGTGTTGAAAAAAACACTTTTCGCACTTGTGTTGGTGCAGGAAACCACTTTTGCACTTGTATTAGTGTGGAAAAAACACTTTTTGCACTTGTGATAGTGTTGAAAAACACTTTTCACATTTGTGTTAGTGTTGAAAAACCACTTTTCGCACTTGTGTTGGTGCAGGAAATCACTTTTGCACTTGTATTAGTGTGGCAAAAACACTTTTCGCACTTGTGTTAGTGTTGAAAAACCACTTTTCGCACTTGTGTTGGTGCAGGAAACCACTTTTACACTTGTATTAGTGTGGAAAAAACCACTTTTCGCACTTGTGTTAGTGTTGAAAAACCACTTTTCGCACTTGTGTTAGTGTTGAAAAACCACTTTTCGCACTTGTGTTGGTGCAGGAAACCACTTTTGCACTTGTATTAGTGTGAAAAAACACTTTTTGCACTTGTGTTAGTGTTGAAAAACCGATTTTCGCACTTGTGTTGGTGCAGGAAACCACTTTTGCACTTGTATTAGTGTGGAAAAACCACTTTTCGCACTTGTGTTGGTGCAGGAAACCACTTTTGCACTTGTATTAGTGTGGAAAAAACACTTTTTGCACTTGTGATAGTGTTGAAAAACCACTTTTCGCACTTGTGTTAGTGTTGAAAAACCACTTTTCGCACTTGTGTTGGTGCAGGAAACCACTTTTGCACTTGTATTAGTGTGGCAAAACCACTTTTTGCACTTGTGATAGTGTTGAAAAACCACTTTTCGCACTTGTGTTAGTGTTGAAAAAATCACTTTTCGCACTTGTGTTGGTGCAGGAAACCACTTTTGCACTTGTATTAGTGTGGACAAACCACTTTTCGCACTTGTGTTAGTGTTGAAAAACCACTTTTCGCACTTGTGTTGGTGCAGGAAACCACTTTTGCACTTGTATTAATGTGGAATAAACACTTTTTGCACTTGTGATAGTGTGGAAAAACACTCTTCGCACTTGTGTTGGTGTTGAAAAACCACTTTTCGCACTTGTGTTAGTGTTGAAAAACCACTTTTCGCACTTGTGTTGGTGCAGGAAACCACTTTTGCACTTGTATTACATGTGGAATAAACACTTTTTGCACTTGTGATAGTGTTGAAAAACCACTTTTCGCACTTGTGTTAGTGTGGAAAAACCACTCTTCGCACTTGTGTTGGTGTTGAAAAACCACTTTCGCACTTGTGTTGGTGCAGGAAACCACTTTTGCACTTGTATTAGTGTGGAAAAACCACTTTTCGCACTTGTGTTAGTGTTGAAAAACCACTTTTCGCACTTGTGTTAGTGTTGAAAAACCACTTTTCGCACTTGTGTTAGTGTTGAAAAACCACTTTTCGCACTTGTGTTGGTGCAGAAAACCACTTTTGCACTTGTATTAGTGTGGAAAAACCACTTTTCGCACTTGTGTTAGTGTTGAAAAACCACTTTTCGCATTTGTGTTAGTGTTGAAAAACCACTTTTCGCACTTGTGTTTTTGCAGGAAACCACTTTTGCACTTGTATTAGTGTGGAAAAAACCCTTTTTGCACTTGCGATAGTGTTGAAAAACCACTTTTCGCACTTGTGTTGGTGTTGAAAAACCACTTTTCGCACTTGTGTTGGTGTTGAAAAACCACTTTTCGCACTTGTGTTGGTGCAGGAAACCACTTTTGCACTTGTATTAGTGTGGAAAAACCACTTTTCGCACTTGTGTTAGTGTTGAAAAACCACTTTTCGCACTTGTGTTGGTGCAGGAAACCACTTTTGCACTTGTATTAGTGTGGAAAAAACACTTTTTGCACTTGTGATAGTGTTGAAAAACCACTTTTCGCACTTGTGTTAGTGTTGAAAAACCACTTTTCGCACTTCTGTTAGTGTGAAAAAACCACTTTTCGCACTTGTGTTGGTGCAGGAAACCACTTTGCACTTGTATTAGTGTGGGAAAACCACTTTTTGCACTTGTATTAATGTGAATAAACACTTTTTGCACTTGTGATAGTGTTGAAAAACCACTTTTCACACTTGTGTTATTGTTGCAAAAACCACTTTCCGCACTCGTATTGGCGTTGAAAACCACTTTTTGCACTTGTGTTGGTGTTGCAAAACCACTTTCCATACTTGTGCTGGCATTGAAAACCACTTTACACACATGTGCTCATGTTGAAAACACTTTTCGCACTTGTGTTGGTGTTGTAAAACCACTTTTCGCACTTGCGCCCGTGTTGAAAACCAAAATTCGCATTTGTCTTAGTGTTGCAAAACCAATTTCCACACTTGTGCTGGCGTTGAAAACCACTTTCCACACTCGTGCTCATGTTGAAAACCACTTTTCGCAATTGGATTATTGTTGCAAAACCACTTTCCACACTTGTGTTATTGTTGGAAAACCAATTTCCACACTTGTGCTTGCATTGAAAACCACTTTTCGCAATCGGGTTCGTGTTGCAAAACCAGTTATCGCACTTGTGCTCGTGTTGAAAACCACTTTCCACACTTGTGTTAGTGTTGCAAACCACTTTCCGCACTCGTGCTGGTGTTGTTCGCCATTATTCCATTTGTGTTGGTGTTTCAAAAACCAATTTCCCACACTTATGCTGGCATTGAAAACCACTTTCCGCATTTGGGTTGGTGATGCAAAACCACTTATCGCACTTGTGCTCATGTTGAAAACCACTTACCACACTTGTGTTAGTGTTGCAAACCACTGTATGCACTCGTGCTTGTGTTGTAAACCATTATTCGCATTTGTATTAGTGTTGCAAAAACCAATTTCCACACTTCTGCTGCCATTGAAAAGCACTTTCAGCACTCGTGCTAGTGTTGAAACCACTTTTTCGCATTTGTTTTAGTGTTGCACAACCACTTTCTGTGCCCGTGCTGGTGTTGCAAACCACTTATCACACTTGTGTTAGTGTTTCAAACCACTTTTCTCACTCGTGCTTGTGTTCCAAAACCACTCATCACACTTGTGTTCGTGTTGCAAAACCACTTTTTGCACTTGTGTTATTGTTGCAAAAACCACTTGCCGCACTCATACTGGCATTGAAAACCACTTATCGCACTTGGGTTTGTGTTGCAACACACTTTCGCACCTGTGTTAATGTTGCAAAACAACTTTCGCCCTTGTGTTATTGTTGCAAAACCACTTTTCGCACTTGTGTTAGTGTTGCAAATCACTTTTCGCACTTGCGCTGGTGTTGAAAACCACAATTGGGATTTATCTTGGTGTTGCAAAACCACTTATTGCACCTGTGCTCGTGTTGAAAACCACTTTCCACACTTGTGTTAGTGTTGCAAAACCACTTTCCACACTTGTGCTGGCATTGAAAACCACTTTACACACATGTGCTCGTATTGCTAAACACTTTCTGCACTTGCGCTGGCGTCGAAAACCACTTCTTGCACTTTAGCTTGTGTTGAAAACCACTTTTCGCGCTCCTATTGGTGTTCAAAACCACTTTTTGCAATTGTGTTAGTGTTGCAAAACCACTTGTCTCACCTGTGTTAGTGTTGCAAAAGCACTTTTCGCACTTGTGCTGGCGTTGAAAACCACTCTCCGCACTTGAGCTAGTGTTGCAAAACCACTTTCCAAACTTGCATTCGTGTTGAAAACAACTTTCCACACTGTGCTGACGTTGAAAACTAATTTTTGCGTTAGTGTTAGTGTTGTAAAACCACTTTCCACACTTGTGCTGGCATTGAAAACCACTTTTCACACATGTGCTATGATTGCAAACCACTTTCTGCACTTTTGCTGGCGTTGAAAACAACGTTTTGCCCTTCTGCTGGTGTTGAAAACCACATTTCCCGCTACTCTTAGTGTTGCAAAACCACTTATCACACTTGTGTTAGTGTTGCAAAACCACTTTTCGCACTTGTGTTATTGTTGCAAAAACCACTTTCCGCACTCGTATTGGCGTTGAAAACCACTTTTTGCACTTGTGTTGGTGTTGCAAAACAACTTTCCATACTTGTGCTGGCATTGAAAACCACTTTACACACATGTGCTCATGTTGAAAACCACTTTTCGCACTTGTGTTGGTGATGTAAAACCACTTTTCGCACTTGCGCCCGTGTTGAAAACCACAATTCGCATTTGTCTTAGTGTTGCAAAACCAATTTCCACACTTGTGCTGGCGTTGAAAAACCACTTTTCGCACTTGTGCTGGTGCAGGAAACCACTTTTGCACTTGTATTAGTGTGGAAAAACCACTTTTCGCACTTGTGTTAGTGTTGAAAAACCACTTTTCGCACTTGTGTTGATGTTGAAAAACCACTTTTCGCACTTGTGTTGGTGCAGGAAACCACTTTTGCACTTGTATTAGTGTGGAAAAAACACTTTTTGCACTTGTATTAGTGTGGAAAAACCACTTTTCGCACTTGTGTTAGTGTTGAAAAACCACTTTTCGCACTTGTGTTGGTGCAGGAAACCATTTTTGCACTTGTATTAGTGTGGGAAAAACACTTTTTGCACTTGTGATAGTGTTGAAAAACCACTTTTTGCACTTGTGATAGTGTTGAAAAACCACTTTTCGCACTTGTGTTAGTGTTGAAAAACCACTTTTCGCACTTCTGTTAGTGTTGAAAAACCACTTTTCGCACTTGTGTTGGTGCAGGAAACCACTTTGCACTTGTATTAGTGTGGGAAAACCACTTTTTGCACTTGTATTAATGTGGAATAAACACTTTTTGCACTTGTGATAGTGTTGAAAAACCACTTTTCACACTTGTGTTAGTGTTGAAAAACCACTTTTCGCACTTGTGTTGGTGCAGGAAACCACTTTTACACTTGTATTAGTGTGGAAAAACCACTTTTCGCACTTGTGTTAGTGTTGCAAAACCACTTTTCGCACTTGTGTTATTGTTGCAAAAACCACTTTCCGCACTCGTATTGGCGTTGAAAACCACTTTTTGCACTTGTGTTGGTGTTGCAAAACCACTTTCCATACTTGTGCTGGCATTGAAAACCACTTTACACACATGTGCTCATGTTGAAAACCACTTTTCGCACTTGTGTTGGTGTTGTAAAACCACTTTTCGCACTTGCGCCCGTGTTGAAAACCAAAATTCGCATTTGTCTTAGTGTTGCAAAACCAATTTCCACACTTGTGCTGGCGTTGAAAACCACTTTCCACACTCGTGCTCATGTTGAAAACCACTTTTCGCAATTGGATTATTGTTGCAAAACCACTTTCCACACTTGTGTTATTGTTGGAAAACCAATTTCCACACTTGTGCTTGCATTGAAAACCACTTTTCGCAATCGGGTTCGTGTTGCAAAACCAGTTATCGCACTTGTGCTCGTGTTGAAAACCACTTTCCACACTTGTGTTAGTGTTGCAAACCACTTTCCGCACTCGTGCTGGTGTTGTTCGCCATTATTCCATTTGTGTTGGTGTTTCAAAAACCAATTTCCACACTTATGCTGGCATTGAAAACCACTTTCCGCATTTGGGTTGGTGATGCAAAACCACTTATCGCACTTGTGCTCATGTTGAAAACCACTTACCACACTTGTGTTAGTGTTGCAAACCACTGTATGCACTCGTGCTTGTGTTGTAAACCATTATTCGCATTTGTATTAGTGTTGCAAAAACCAATTTCCACACTTCTGCTGCCATTGAAAAGCACTTTCAGCACTCGTGCTAGTGATGAAAACCACTTTTCGCATTTGTTTTAGTGTTGCACAACCACTTTCTGTGCCCGTGCTGGTGTTGCAAACCACTTATCACACTTGTGTTAGTGTTTCAAACCACTTTTCTCACTCGTGCTTGTGTTCCAAAACCACTCATCACACTTGTGTTCGTGTTGCAAAACCACTTTTTGCACTTGTGTTATTGTTGCAAAAACCACTTGCCGCACTCATACTGGCATTGAAAACCACTTATCGCACTTGGGTTTGTGTTGCAACACCACTTTCGCACCTGTGTTAATGTTGCAAAACAACTTTCGCCCTTGTGTTATTGTTGCAAAACCACTTTTCGCACTTGTGTTAGTGTTGCAAATCCACTTTTCGCACTTGCGCTGGTGTTGAAAACCACAATTGGGATTTATCTTGGTGTTGCAAAACCACTTATTGCACCTGTGCTCGTGTTGAAAACCACTTTCCACACTTGTGTTAGTGTTGCAAAACCACTTTCCACACTTGTGCTGGCATTGAAAACCACTTTACACACATGTGCTCGTATTGCTAAACCACTTTCTGCACTTGCGCTGGCGTCGAAAACCACTTCTTGCACTTTAGCTTGTGTTGAAAACCACTTTTCGCGCTCCTATTGGTGTTCAAAACCACTTTTTGCAATTGTGTTAGTGTTGCAAAACCACTTGTCTCACCTGTGTTAGTGTTGCAAAAGCACTTTTCGCACTTGTGCTGGCGTTGAAAACCACTCTCCGTACTTGAGCTAGTGTTGCAAAACCACTTTCCAAACTTGCATTCGTGTTGAAAACAACTTTCCACACTGTGCTGACGTTGAAAACTAATTTTTGCGTTAGTGTTAGTGTTGTAAAACCACTTTCCACACTTGTGCTGGCATTGAAAACCACTTTTCACACATGTGCTATGATTGCAAACCACTTTCTGCACTTTTGCTGGCGTTGAAAACAACGTTTTGCCCTTCTGCTGGTGTTGAAAACCACATTTCCCGCTACTCTTAGTGTTGCAAAACCACTTATCACACTTGTGTTAGTGTTGCAAAACCACTTTTCGCACTTGTGTTATTGTTGCAAAAACCACTTTCCGCACTCGTATTGGCGTTGAAAACCACTTTTTGCACTTGTGTTGGTGTTGCAAAACAACTTTCCATACTTGTGCTGGCATTGAAAACCACTTTACACACATGTGCTCATGTTGAAAACCACTTTTCGCACTTGTGTTGGTGATGTAAAACCACTTTTCGCACTTGCGCCCGTGTTGAAAACCACAATTCGCATTTGTCTTAGTGTTGCAAAACCAATTTCCACACTTGTGCTGGCGTTGAAAAACCACTTTTCGCACTTGTGCTGGTGCAGGAAACCACTTTTGCACTTGTATTAGTGTGGAAAAACCACTTTTCGCACTTGTGTTAGTGTTGAAAAACCACTTTTCGCACTTGTGTTGATGTTGAAAAACCACTTTTCGCACTTGTGTTGGTGCAGGAAACCACTTTTGCACTTGTATTAGTGTGGAAAAAACACTTTTTGCACTTGTATTAGTGTGGAAAAACCACTTTTCGCACTTGTGTTAGTGTTGAAAAACCACTTTTCGCACTTGTGTTGGTGCAGGAAACCATTTTTGCACTTGTATTAGTGTGGGAAAAACACTTTTTGCACTTGTGATAGTGTTGAAAAACCACTTTTTGCACTTGTGTTAGTGTTGAAAAACCACTTTTCGCACTTGTGTTGGTGCAGGAAACCATTTTTGCACTTGTATTAGTGTGGAAAAAACACTTTTTGCACTTGTGATAGTGTTGAAAAACCACTTTTCGCACTTGTGTTAGTGTTGAAAAACCACTTTTCGCACTTCTGTTAGTGTTGAAAAACCACTTTTCGCACTTGTGTTGGTGCAGGAAACCACTTTGCACTTGTATTAGTGAGGAAAAACCACTTTTTGCACTTGTGATAGTGTTGAAAAACCACTTTTTGCACTTGTGTTGGTGTTGAAAAACCACTTTTCGCACTTGTGTTGGTGCAGGAAACCACTTTTTCACTTGTATTAGTGTGGAAAAACCACTTTTCGCACTTGTGTTAGTGTTGATAAACCACTTTTGCACTTGTATTAGTGTGGAAAAAACACTTTTTGCACTTGTGATAGTGTTGAAAAACCACTTTTCGCACTTGTGTTAGTGTTGAAAAAACACTTTTCGCACTTGTGTTGGTGCAGGAAACCACTTTTGCACTTGTATTAGTGTGGAAAAAACACTTTTTGCACTTGTGATAGTGTTGAAAAACCACTTTTCACATTTGTGTTAGTGTTGAAAAACCACTTTTCGCACTTGTGTTGGTGCAGGAAATCACTTTTGCACTTGTATTAGTGTGGCAAAAACACTTGTCGCACTTGTGTTAGTGTTGAAAAACCACTTTTCGCACTTATGTTAGTGTTGAAAAACCACTTTTCGCACTTGTGTTAGTGTTGAAAAAACACTTTTCGCACTTGTGTTGGTGCAGGAAACCACTTTTGCACTTGTATTAGTGTGGAAAAAACACTTTTTGCACTTGTGATAGTGTTGAAAAACCACTTTTCGCACTTGTGTTGGTGCAGGAAACCACTTTTACACTTGTATTAGTGTGGAAATTTTTTTTTTAGCACTTTTGATAGTGTTGAAAAATCAATTTTCGCACTTGTATTAGTGTGGAAAAAACACTTTTTGCACTTGTGTTGGTGCAGGAAACCACTTTTGCACTTGTATTAGTGTGGAAAAAACACTTTTTGCACTTGTGTTAGTGTTGAAAAATCACTTTTCGCACTTGTGATAGTGTTGAAAAACCACTTTTCGCACTTGTGTTGGTGCAGGAAACCACTTTTGCACTTGTATTAGTGTGGAAAAAACACTTTTTGCACTTTTGTTGGTGCAGGAAACCACTTTTGCACTTGTATTAGTGTGGAAAAAACACTTTTTGCACTTGTGATAGTGTTGAAAAACCACTTTTCGCACTTGTGTTCGTGTTGAAAAACCACTTTTCGCACTTGTGTTGGTGCAGGAAACCACTTTTGCACTTGTATTAGTGTGGAAAAACACTTTTTGCACTTGTGATAGTGTTGAAAAACCACTTTTCGCACTTGTGTTGGTGCAGGAAACCACTTTTGCACTTGTATTAGTGTGGAAAAAACACTTTTTGCACTTGTGTTGGTGCAGGAAACCACTTTTGCACTTGTATTAGTGTGGAAAAACACTTTTTGCACTTGTGATAGTGTTGAAAAACCACTTTTCGCACTTGTGTTGGTGCAGGAAACCACTTTTGCACTTGTATTAGTGTGGAAAAAACACTTTTTGCACTTGTGTTGGTGCAGGAAACCACTTTTGCACTTGTATTAGTGTGGAAAAAACACTTTTCGCACTTGTGTTAGTGTTGAAAAACCACTTTTCGCACTTGTGTTGGTGCAGAAAACCACTTTTGCACTTGTATTAGTGTGGAAAAACCACTTTTCGCACTTGTGTTAGTGTTGAAAAACCACTTTTCGCATTTGTGTTAGTGTTGAAAAACCACTTTTCGCACTTGTGTTTTTGCAGGAAACCACTTTTGCACTTGTATTAGTGTGGAAAAAACCCTTTTTGCACTTGCGATAGTGTTGAAAAACCACTTTTCGCACTTGTGTTGGTGTTGAAAAACCACTTTTCGCACTTGTGTTGGTGTTGAAAAACCACTTTTCGCACTTGTGTTGGTGCAGGAAACCACTTTTGCACTTGTATTAGTGTGGAAAAACCACTTTTCGCACTTGTGTTAGTGTTGAAAAACCACTTTTCGCACTTGTGTTGGTGCAGGAAACCACTTTTGCACTTGTATTAGTGTGGAAAAAACACTTTTTGCACTTGTGATAGTGTTGAAAAACCACTTTTCGCACTTGTGTTAGTGTTGAAAAACCACTTTTCGCACTTCTGTTAGTGTTGAAAAACCACTTTTCGCACTTGTGTTGGTGCAGGAAACCACTTTGCACTTGTATTAGTGTGGGAAAACCACTTTTTGCACTTGTATTAATGTGGAATAAACACTTTTTGCACTTGTGATAGTGTTGAAAAACCACTTTTCACACTTGTGTTATTGTTGCAAAAACCACTTTCCGCACTCGTATTGGCGTTGAAAACCACTTTTTGCACTTGTGTTGGTGTTGCAAAACCACTTTCCATACTTGTGCTGGCATTGAAAACCACTTTACACACATGTGCTCATGTTGAAAACCACTTTTCGCACTTGTGTTGGTGTTGTAAAACCACTTTTCGCACTTGCGCCCGTGTTGAAAACCAAAATTCGCATTTGTCTTAGTGTTGCAAAACCAATTTCCACACTTGTGCTGGCGTTGAAAACCACTTTCCACACTCGTGCTCATGTTGAAAACCACTTTTCGCAATTGGATTATTGTTGCAAAACCACTTTCCACACTTGTGTTATTGTTGGAAAACCAATTTCCACACTTGTGCTTGCATTGAAAACCACTTTTCGCAATCGGGTTCGTGTTGCAAAACCAGTTATCGCACTTGTGCTCGTGTTGAAAACCACTTTCCACACTTGTGTTAGTGTTGCAAACCACTTTCCGCACTCGTGCTGGTGTTGTTCGCCATTATTCCATTTGTGTTGGTGTTTCAAAAACCAATTTCCACACTTATGCTGGCATTGAAAACCACTTTCCGCATTTGGGTTGGTGATGCAAAACCACTTATCGCACTTGTGCTCATGTTGAAAACCACTTACCACACTTGTGTTAGTGTTGCAAACCACTGTATGCACTCGTGCTTGTGTTGTAAACCATTATTCGCATTTGTATTAGTGTTGCAAAAACCAATTTCCACACTTCTGCTGCCATTGAAAAGCACTTTCAGCACTCGTGCTAGTGTTGAAAACCACTTTTCGCATTTGTTTTAGTGTTGCACAACCACTTTCTGTGCCCGTGCTGGTGTTGCAAACCACTTATCACACTTGTGTTAGTGTTTCAAACCACTTTTCTCACTCGTGCTTGTGTTCCAAAACCACTCATCACACTTGTGTTCGTGTTGCAAAACCACTTTTTGCACTTGTGTTATTGTTGCAAAAACCACTTGCCGCACTCATACTGGCATTGAAAACCACTTATCGCACTTGGGTTTGTGTTGCAACACCACTTTCGCACCTGTGTTAATGTTGCAAAACAACTTTCGCCCTTGTGTTATTGTTGCAAAACCACTTTTCGCACTTGTGTTAGTGTTGCAAATCCACTTTTCGCACTTGCGCTGGTGTTGAAAACCACAATTGGGATTTATCTTGGTGTTGCAAAACCACTTATTGCACCTGTGCTCGTGTTGAAAACCACTTTCCACACTTGTGTTAGTGTTGCAAAACCACTTTCCACACTTGTGCTGGCATTGAAAACCACTTTACACAAATGTGCTCGTATTGCTAAACCACTTTCTGCACTTGCGCTGGCGTCGAAAACCACTTCTTGCACTTTAGCTTGTGTTGAAAACCACTTTTCGCGCTCCTATTGGTGTTCAAAACCACTTTTTGCAATTGTGTTAGTGTTGCAAAACCACTTGTCTCACCTGTGTTAGTGTTGCAAAAGCACTTTTCGCACTTGTGCTGGCGTTGAAAACCACTCTCCGCACTTGAGCTAGTGTTGCAAAACCACTTTCCAAACTTGCATTCGTGTTGAAAACAACTTTCCACACTGTGCTGACGTTGAAAACTAATTTTTGCGTTAGTGTTAGTGTTGTAAAACCACTTTCCACACTTGTGCTGGCATTGAAAACCACTTTTCACACATGTGCTATGATTGCAAACCACTTTCTGCACTTTTGCTGGCGTTGAAAACAACGTTTTGCCCTTCTGCTGGTGTTGAAAACCACATTTCCCGCTACTCTTAGTGTTGCAAAACCACTTATCACACTTGTGTTAGTGTTGCAAAACCACTTTTCGCACTTGTGTTATTGTTGCAAAAACCACTTTCCGCACTCGTATTGGCGTTGAAAACCACTTTTTGCACTTGTGTTGGTGTTGCAAAACAACTTTCCATACTTGTGCTGGCATTGAAAACCACTTTACACACATGTGCTCATGTTGAAAACCACTTTTCGCACTTGTGTTGGTGATGTAAAACCACTTTTCGCACTTGCGCCCGTGTTGAAAACCACAATTCGCATTTGTCTTAGTGTTGCAAAACCAATTTCCACACTTGTGCTGGCGTTGAAAAACCACTTTTCGCACTTGTGCTGGTGCAGGAAACCACTTTTGCACTTGTATTAGTGTGGAAAAACCACTTTTCGCACTTGTGTTAGTGTTGAAAAACCACTTTTCGCACTTGTGTTGATGTTGAAAAACCACTTTTCGCACTTGTGTTGGTGCAGGAAACCACTTTTGCACTTGTATTAGTGTGGAAAAAACACTTTTTGCACTTGTATTAGTGTGGAAAAACCACTTTTCGCACTTGTGTTAGTGTTGAAAAACCACTTTTCGCACTTGTGTTGGTGCAGGAAACCATTTTTGCACTTGTATTAGTGTGGGAAAAACACTTTTTGCACTTGTGATAGTGTTGAAAAACCACTTTTTGCACTTGTGATAGTGTTGAAAAACCACTTTTCGCACTTGTGTTAGTGTTGAAAAACCACTTTTCGCACTTCTGTTAGTGTTGAAAAACCACTTTTCGCACTTGTGTTGGTGCAGGAAACCACTTTGCACTTGTATTAGTGTGGGAAAACCACTTTTTGCACTTGTATTAATGTGGAATAAACACTTTTTGCACTTGTGATAGTGTTGAAAAACCACTTTTCACACTTGTGTTAGTGTTGAAAAACCACTTTTCGCACTTGTGTTGGTGCAGGAAACCACTTTTACACTTGTATTAGTGTGGAAAAACCACTTTTCGCACTTGTGTTAGTGTTGCAAAACCACTTTTCGCACTTGTGTTATTGTTGCAAAAACCACTTTCCGCACTCGTATTGGCGTTGAAAACCACTTTTTGCACTTGTGTTGGTGTTGCAAAACCACTTTCCATACTTGTGCTGGCATTGAAAACCACTTTACACACATGTGCTCATGTTGAAAACCACTTTTCGCACTTGTGTTGGTGTTGTAAAACCACTTTTCGCACTTGCGCCCGTGTTGAAAACCAAAATTCGCATTTGTCTTAGTGTTGCAAAACCAATTTCCACACTTGTGCTGGCGTTGAAAACCACTTTCCACACTCGTGCTCATGTTGAAAACCACTTTTCGCAATTGGATTATTGTTGCAAAACCACTTTCCACACTTGTGTTATTGTTGGAAAACCAATTTCCACACTTGTGCTTGCATTGAAAACCACTTTTCGCAATCGGGTTCGTGTTGCAAAACCAGTTATCGCACTTGTGCTCGTGTTGAAAACCACTTTCCACACTTGTGTTAGTGTTGCAAACCACTTTCCGCACTCGTGCTGGTGTTGTTCGCCATTATTCCATTTGTGTTGGTGTTTCAAAAACCAATTTCCACACTTATGCTGGCATTGAAAACCACTTTCCGCATTTGGGTTGGTGATGCAAAACCACTTATCGCACTTGTGCTCATGTTGAAAACCACTTACCACACTTGTGTTAGTGTTGCAAACCACTGTATGCACTCGTGCTTGTGTTGTAAACCATTATTCGCATTTGTATTAGTGTTGCAAAAACCAATTTCCACACTTCTGCTGCCATTGAAAAGCACTTTCAGCACTCGTGCTAGTGATGAAAACCACTTTTCGCATTTGTTTTAGTGTTGCACAACCACTTTCTGTGCCCGTGCTGGTGTTGCAAACCACTTATCACACTTGTGTTAGTGTTTCAAACCACTTTTCTCACTCGTGCTTGTGTTCCAAAACCACTCATCACACTTGTGTTCGTGTTGCAAAACCACTTTTTGCACTTGTGTTATTGTTGCAAAAACCACTTGCCGCACTCATACTGGCATTGAAAACCACTTATCGCACTTGGGTTTGTGTTGCAACACCACTTTCGCACCTGTGTTAATGTTGCAAAACAACTTTCGCCCTTGTGTTATTGTTGCAAAACCACTTTTCGCACTTGTGTTAGTGTTGCAAATCCACTTTTCGCACTTGCGCTGGTGTTGAAAACCACAATTGGGATTTATCTTGGTGTTGCAAAACCACTTATTGCACCTGTGCTCGTGTTGAAAACCACTTTCCACACTTGTGTTAGTGTTGCAAAACCACTTTCCACACTTGTGCTGGCATTGAAAACCACTTTACACACATGTGCTCGTATTGCTAAACCACTTTCTGCACTTGCGCTGGCGTCGAAAACCACTTCTTGCACTTTAGCTTGTGTTGAAAACCACTTTTCGCGCTCCTATTGGTGTTCAAAACCACTTTTTGCAATTGTGTTAGTGTTGCAAAACCACTTGTCTCACCTGTGTTAGTGTTGCAAAAGCACTTTTCGCACTTGTGCTGGCGTTGAAAACCACTCTCCGTACTTGAGCTAGTGTTGCAAAACCACTTTCCAAACTTGCATTCGTGTTGAAAACAACTTTCCACACTGTGCTGACGTTGAAAACTAATTTTTGCGTTAGTGTTAGTGTTGTAAAACCACTTTCCACACTTGTGCTGGCATTGAAAACCACTTTTCACACATGTGCTATGATTGCAAACCACTTTCTGCACTTTTGCTGGCGTTGAAAACAACGTTTTGCCCTTCTGCTGGTGTTGAAAACCACATTTCCCGCTACTCTTAGTGTTGCAAAACCACTTATCACACTTGTGTTAGTGTTGCAAAACCACTTTTCGCACTTGTGTTATTGTTGCAAAAACCACTTTCCGCACTCGTATTGGCGTTGAAAACCACTTTTTGCACTTGTGTTGGTGTTGCAAAACAACTTTCCATACTTGTGCTGGCATTGAAAACCACTTTACACACATGTGCTCATGTTGAAAACCACTTTTCGCACTTGTGTTGGTGATGTAAAACCACTTTTCGCACTTGCGCCCGTGTTGAAAACCACAATTCGCATTTGTCTTAGTGTTGCAAAACCAATTTCCACACTTGTGCTGGCGTTGAAAAACCACTTTTCGCAGTTGTGCTGGTGCAGGAAACCACTTTTGCACTTGTATTAGTGTGGAAAAACCACTTTTCGCACTTGTGTTAGTGTTGAAAAACCACTTTTCGCACTTGTGTTGATGTTGAAAAACCACTTTTCGCACTTGTGTTGGTGCAGGAAACCACTTTTGCACTTGTATTAGTGTGGAAAAAACACTTTTTGCACTTGTATTAGTGTGGAAAAACCACTTTTCGCACTTGTGTTAGTGTTGAAAAACCACTTTTCGCACTTGTGTTGGTGCAGGAAACCATTTTTGCACTTGTATTAGTGTGGGAAAAACACTTTTTGCACTTGTGATAGTGTTGAAAAACCACTTTTTGCACTTGTGTTAGTGTTGAAAAACCACTTTTCGCACTTGTGTTGGTGCAGGAAACCATTTTTGCACTTGTATTAGTGTGGAAAAAACACTTTTTGCACTTGTGATAGTGTTGAAAAACCACTTTTCGCACTTGTGTTAGTGTTGAAAAACCACTTTTCGCACTTCTGTTAGTGTTGAAAAACCACTTTTCGCACTTGTGTTGGTGCAGGAAACCACTTTGCACTTGTATTAGTGAGGAAAAACCACTTTTTGCACTTGTGATAGTGTTGAAAAACCACTTTTTGCACTTGTGTTGGTGTTGAAAAACCACTTTTCGCACTTGTGTTGGTGCAGGAAACCACTTTTTCACTTGTATTAGTGTGGAAAAACCACTTTTCGCACTTGTGTTAGTGTTGATAAACCACTTTTGCACTTGTATTAGTGTGGAAAAAACACTTTTTGCACTTGTGATAGTGTTGAAAAACCACTTTTCGCACTTGTGTTAGTGTTGAAAAAACACTTTTCGCACTTGTGTTGGTGCAGGAAACCACTTTTGCACTTGTATTAGTGTGGAAAAAACACTTTTTGCACTTGTGATAGTGTTGAAAAACCACTTTTCACATTTGTGTTAGTGTTGAAAAACCACTTTTCGCACTTGTGTTGGTGCAGGAAATCACTTTTGCACTTGTATTAGTGTGGCAAAAACACTTGTCGCACTTGTGTTAGTGTTGAAAAACCACTTTTCGCACTTATGTTAGTGTTGAAAAACCACTTTTCGCACTTGTGTTAGTGTTGAAAAAACACTTTTCGCACTTGTGTTGGTGCAGGAAACCACTTTTGCACTTGTATTAGTGTGGAAAAAACACTTTTTGCACTTGTGATAGTGTTGAAAAACCACTTTTCGCACTTGTGTTGGTGCAGGAAACCACTTTTACACTTGTATTAGTGTGGAAATTTTTTTTTTAGCACTTTTGATAGTGTTGAAAAATCAATTTTCGCACTTGTATTAGTGTGGAAAAAACACTTTTTGCACTTGTGTTGGTGCAGGAAACCACTTTTGCACTTGTATTAGTGTGGAAAAAACACTTTTTGCACTTGTGTTAGTGTTGAAAAATCACTTTTCGCACTTGTGATAGTGTTGAAAAACCACTTTTCGCACTTGTGTTGGTGCAGGAAACCACTTTTGCACTTGTATTAGTGTGGAAAAAACACTTTTTGCACTTTTGTTGGTGCAGGAAACCACTTTTGCACTTGTATTAGTGTGGAAAAAACACTTTTTGCACTTGTGATAGTGTTGAAAAACCACTTTTCGCACTTGTGTTCGTGTTGAAAAACCACTTTTCGCACTTGTGTTGGTGCAGGAAACCACTTTTGCACTTGTATTAGTGTGGAAAAACACTTTTTGCACTTGTGATAGTGTTGAAAAACCACTTTTCGCACTTGTGTTGGTGCAGGAAACCACTTTTGCACTTGTATTAGTGTGGAAAAAACACTTTTTGCACTTGTGTTGGTGCAGGAAACCACTTTTGCACTTGTATTAGTGTGGAAAAACACTTTTTGCACTTGTGATAGTGTTGAAAAACCACTTTTCGCACTTGTGTTGGTGCAGGAAACCACTTTTGCACTTGTATTAGTGTGGAAAAAACACTTTTTGCACTTGTGTTGGTGCAGGAAACCACTTTTGCACTTGTATTAGTGTGGAAAAAACACTTTTTGCACTTGTGTTAGTGTTGAAAAATCACTTTTCGCACTTGTGTTAGTGTTGAAAAACCACTTTTCGCACTTGTGTTAGTGTTGAAAAACCACTTTTCGCACTTGTGTTAGTGTTGAAAAACCACTTTTCGCACTTGTGTTAGTGTTGAAAAACCACTTTTCGCACTTGTGTTGGTGCAGGAAACCACTTTTACACTTGTATTAGTGTGGAAAAACCACTTTTCGCACTTGTGTTAGTGTTGCAAAACCACTTTTCGCACTTGTGTTATTGTTGCAAAAACCACTTTCCGCACTCGTATTGGCGTTGAAAACCACTTTTTGCACTTGTGTTGGTGTTGCAAAACCACTTTCCATACTTGTGCTGGCATTGAAAACCACTTTACACACATGTGCTCATGTTGAAAACCACTTTTCGCACTTGTGTTGGTGTTGTAAAACCACTTTTCGCACTTGCGCCCGTGTTGAAAACCAAAATTCGCATTTGTCTTAGTGTTGCAAAACCAATTTCCACACTTGTGCTGGCGTTGAAAACCACTTTCCACACTCGTGCTCATGTTGAAAACCACTTTTCGCAATTGGATTATTGTTGCAAAACCACTTTCCACACTTGTGTTATTGTTGGAAAACCAATTTCCACACTTGTGCTTGCATTGAAAACCACTTTTCGCAATCGGGTTCGTGTTGCAAAACCAGTTATCGCACTTGTGCTCGTGTTGAAAACCACTTTCCACACTTGTGTTAGTGTTGCAAACCACTTTCCGCACTCGTGCTGGTGTTGTTCGCCATTATTCCATTTGTGTTGGTGTTTCAAAAACCAATTTCCACACTTATGCTGGCATTGAAAACCACTTTCCGCATTTGGGTTGGTGATGCAAAACCACTTATCGCACTTGTGCTCATGTTGAAAACCACTTACCACACTTGTGTTAGTGTTGCAAACCACTGTATGCACTCGTGCTTGTGTTGTAAACCATTATTCGCATTTGTATTAGTGTTGCAAAAACCAATTTCCACACTTCTGCTGCCATTGAAAAGCACTTTCAGCACTCGTGCTAGTGTTGAAAACCACTTTTCGCATTTGTTTTAGTGTTGCACAACCACTTTCTGTGCCCGTGCTGGTGTTGCAAACCACTTATCACACTTGTGTTAGTGTTTCAAACCACTTTTCTCACTCGTGCTTGTGTTCCAAAACCACTCATCACACTTGTGTTCGTGTTGCAAAACCACTTTTTGCACTTGTGTTATTGTTGCAAAAACCACTTGCCGCACTCATACTGGCATTGAAAACCACTTATCGCACTTGGGTTTGTGTTGCAACACCACTTTCGCACCTGTGTTAATGTTGCAAAACAACTTTCGCCCTTGTGTTATTGTTGCAAAACCACTTTTCGCACTTGTGTTAGTGTTGCAAATCCACTTTTCGCACTTGCGCTGGTGTTGAAAACCGCAATTGGGATTTATCTTGGTGTTGCAAAACCACTTATTGCACCTGTGCTCGTGTTGAAAACCACTTTCCACACTTGTGTTAGTGTTGCAAAACCACTTTCCACACTTGTGCTGGCATTGAAAACCACTTTACACACATGTGCTCGTATTGCTAAACCACTTTCTGCACTTGCGCTGGCGTCGAAAACCACTTCTTGCACTTTAGCTTGTGTTGAAAACCACTTTTCGCGCTCCTATTGGTGTTCAAAACCACTTTTTGCAATTGTGTTAGTGTTGCAAAACCACTTGTCTCACCTGTGTTAGTGTTGCAAAAGCACTTTTCGCACTTGTGCTGGCGTTGAAAACCACTCTCCGCACTTGAGCTAGTGTTGCAAAACCACTTTCCAAACTTGCATTCGTGTTGAAAACAACTTTCCACACTGTGCTGACGTTGAAAACTAATTTTTGCGTTAGTGTTAGTGTTGTAAAACCACTTTCCACACTTGTGCTGGCATTGAAAACCACTTTTCACACATGTGCTATGATTGCAAACCACTTTCTGCACTTTTGCTGGCGTTGAAAACAACGTTTTGCCCTTCTGCTGGTGTTGAAAACCACATTTCCCGCTACTCTTAGTGTTGCAAAACCACTTATCACACTTGTGTTAGTGTTGCAAAACCACTTTTCGCACTTGTGTTATTGTTGCAAAAACCACTTTCCGCACTCGTATTGGCGTTGAAAACCACTTTTTGCACTTGTGTTGGTGTTGCAAAACAACTTTCCATACTTGTGCTGGCATTGAAAACCACTTTACACACATGTGCTCATGTTGAAAACCACTTTTCGCACTTGTGTTGGTGATGTAAAACCACTTTTCGCACTTGCGCCCGTGTTGAAAACCACAATTCGCATTTGTCTTAGTGTTGCAAAACCAATTTCCACACTTGTGCTGGCGTTGAAAAACCACTTTTCGCACTTGTGCTGGTGCAGGAAACCACTTTTGCACTTGTATTAGTGTGGAAAAACAACTTTTCGCACTTGTGTTAGTGTTGAAAAACCACTTTTCGCACTTGTGTTGATGTTGAAAAACCACTTTTCGCACTTGTGTTGGTGCAGGAAACCACTTTTGCACTTGTATTAGTGTGGAAAAAACACTTTTTGCACTTGTATTAGTGTGGAAAAACCACTTTTCGCACTTGTGTTAGTGTTGAAAAACCACTTTTCGCACTTGTGTTGGTGCAGGAAACCATTTTTGCACTTGTATTAGTGTGGGAAAAACACTTTTTGCACTTGTGATAGTGTTGAAAAACCACTTTTTGCACTTGTGTTAGTGTTGAAAAACCACTTTTCGCACTTGTGTTGGTGCAGGAAACCATTTTTGCACTTGTATTAGTGTGGAAAAAACACTTTTTGCACTTGTGATAGTGTTGAAAAACCACTTTTCGCACTTGTGTTAGTGTTGAAAAACCACTTTTCGCACTTCTGTTAGTGTTGAAAAACCACTTTTCGCACTTGTGTTGGTGCAGGAAACCACTTTGCACTTGTATTAGTGTGGAAAAACCACTTTTTGCACTTGTGATAGTGTTGAAAAACCACTTTTTGCACTTGTGTTGGTGTTGAAAAACCACTTTTCGCACTTGTGTTGGTGCAGGAAACCACTTTTGCACTTGTATTAGTGTGGAAAAACCACTTTTCGCACTTGTGTTAGTGTTGATAAACCACTTTTGCACTTGTATTAGTGTGGAAAAAACACTTTTTGCACTTGTGATAGTGTTGAAAAACCACTTTTCGCACTTGTGTTAGTGTTGAAAAAACACTTTTCGCACTTGTGTTGGTGCAGGAAACCACTTTTGCACTTGTATTAGTGTGGAAAAAACACTTTTTGCACTTGTGATAGTGTTGAAAAACCACTTTTCACATTTGTGTTAGTGTTGAAAAACCACTTTTCGCACTTGTGTTGGTGCAGGAAATCACTTTTGCACTTGTATTAGTGTGGCAAAAACACTTGTCGCACTTGTGTTAGTGTTGAAAAACCACTTTTCGCACTTATGTTAGTGTTGAAAAACCACTTTTCGCACTTGTGTTAGTGTTGAAAAAACACTTTTCGCACTTGTGTTGGTGCAGGAAACCACTTTTGCACTTGTATTAGTGTGGAAAAAACACTTTTTGCACTTGTGATAGTGTTGAAAAACCACTTTTCGCACTTGTGTTGGTGCAGGAAACCACTTTTACACTTGTATTAGTGTGGAAAAATTTTTTTTAGCACTTTTGATAGTGTTGAAAAATCAATTTTCGCACTTGTATTAGTGTGGAAAAAACACTTTTTGCACTTGTGTTGGTGCAGGAAACCACTTTTGCACTTGTATTAGTGTGGAAAAAACACTTTTTGCACTTGTGTTAGTGTTGAAAAATCACTTTTCGCACTTGTGATAGTGTTGAAAAACCACTTTTCGCACTTGTGTTGGTGCAGGAAACCACTTTTGCACTTGTATTAGTATGGAAAAAACACTTTTTGCACTTGTGTTGGTGCAGGAAACCACTTTTGCACTTGTATTAGTGTGGAAAAAACACTTTTTGCACTTGTGATAGTGTTGAAAAACCACTTTTCGCACTTGTGTTCGTGTTGAAAAACCACTTTTCGCACTTGTGTTGGTGCAGGAAACCACTTTTGCACTTGTATTAGTGTGGAAAAACACTTTTTGCACTTGTGATAGTGTTGAAAAACCACTTTTCGCACTTGTGTTGGTGCAGGAAACCACTTTTGCACTTGTATTAGTGTGGAAAAAACACTTTTTGCACTTGTGTTGGTGCAGGAAACCACTTTTGCACTTGTATTAGTGTGGAAAAAACACTTTTTGCACTTGTGTTAGTGTTGAAAAATCACTTTTCGCACTTGTGTTAGTGTTGAAAAACCACTTTTCGCACTTGTGTTAGTGTTGAAAAACCACTTTTCGCACTTGTGTTAGTGTTGAAAAACCACTTTTCGCACTTGTGTTAGTGTTGAAAAACCACTTTTCGCACTTGTGTTGGTGCAGGAAACCACTTTTGCACTTGTATTAGTGTGGAAAAAACACTTTTTGCACTTGTGATAGTGTTGAAAAACCACTTTTCGCACGTGTGTTAGTGTTGAAAAACCACTTTTCGCACTTGTGTTGGTGCAGGAAACCACCTTTGCACTTCTATTAGTGTGGAAAAACCACTTTTTGCACTTGTGATAGTGTTGAAAAACCACTTTTCGCACTTGTGTTAGTGTTGAAAAACCACTTTTTGCACTTGTGTTAGTGTTGAAAAACCACTTTTCGCACTTGTGTTGGTGCAGGAAACCACTTTTGCACTTGTATTAGTGTGGAAAAAACACTTTTTGCACTTGTGTTAGTGTTGAAAAACCACTTTTCACACTTGTGTTGGTGCAGGAAACCACTTTTGCACTTGTATTAGTGTGGAAAAAACACTTTTTGCACTTGTGATAGTGTTGAAAAACCACTTTTCGCACTTGTGTTAGTGTTGAAAAACCACTTTTCGCACTTGTGTTGGTGCAGGAAACCACTTTTGCACTTGTATTAGTGTGGAAAAAACACTTTTTGCACTTGTGATAGTGTTGAAAAACCACTTTTCACATTTGTGTTAGTGTTGAAAAACCACTTTTCGCACTTGTGTTGGTGCAGGAAACCACTTTTGCACTTGTATTAGTGTGGAAAAAACACTTTTCGCACTTGTGTTAGTGTTGAAAAACCACTTTTTGCATTTGTGTTAGTGTTGAAAAACCACTTTTCGCACTTGTGTTAGTGTTGAAAAACCACTTTTCGCACTTGTGTTGGTGCAGGAAACCACTTTTGCACTTGTATTAGTGTGGAAAAAACACTTTTTGCACTTGTGATAGTGTTGAAAAACCACTTTTCACACTTGTGTTAGTGTTGAAAAACCACTTTTTGCACTTGTGTTAGTGTTGAAAAACCACTTTTCGCACTTGTGTTGGTGCAGGAAACCACTTTTGCACTTGTATTAGTGTGGAAAAAACACTTTTTGCACTTGTGATAGTGTTGAAAAACCACTTTTCGCACTTGTGTTAGTGTTGAAAAACCACTTTTCGCACTTGTGTTGGTGCAGGAAACCACTTTTGCACTTGTATTAGTGTGGAAAAAACACTTTTTGCACTTGTGATAGTGTTGAAAAACCACTTTTCGCACTTGTGTTGGTGCAGGAAACCACTTTTGCACTTGTATTAGTGTGGAAAAAACACTTTTTGCACTTGTGTTGGTGCAGGAAACCACTTTTGCACTTGTATTAGTGTGGAAAAAACACTTTTTGCACTTGTGTTAGTGTTGAAAAACCACTTTTCGCACTTGTGTTAGTGTTGAAAAACCACTTTTCGCAATTGTGTTGGTGCAGGAAACCACCTTTGCACTTCTATTAGTGTGGAAAAACCACTTTTTGCACTTGTGATAGTGTTGAAAAACGACATTTCGCACTTGTGTTAGTGTTGAAAACCACTTTTCGCACTTGTGTTAGTGTTGAAAAACCACTTTTCGCACTTGTGATAGTGTTGAAAAAACACTTTTTGCACTTGTGATAGTGTTGAAAAACCACTTTTCGCACTTGTGTTAGTGTTGAAAAACCACTTTTCGCACTTGTGTTGGTGCAGGAAACCACTTTTGCACTTGTATTAGTGTGGAAAATACACTTTTTGCACTTGTGTTAGTGTTGAAAAACCACTTTTCGCACTTGTGTTGGTGCAGGAAACCACTTTTGCATTTGTATTAGTGTGGAAAAAACACTTTTTGCACTTGTGATAGTGTTGAAAAACCACTTTTCGCACTTGTGTTAGTGTTGAAAAACCACTTTTCGCACTTGTGTTGGTGCAGGAAACCACTTTTGCACTTGTATTAGTGTGGAAAAAACACTTTTTGCACTTGTGATAGTGTTGAAAAACCACTTTTCGCACTTGTGTTAGTGTTGAAAAACCACTTTTTGCACTTGTGTTGGTGCAGGAAACCACTTTTGCACTTGTATTAGTGTGGAAAAAACACTTTTTGCACTTGTGTTAGTGTTGAAAAACCACTTTTCGCACTTGTGTTGGTGCAGGAAACCACTTTTGCACTTGTATTAGTGTGGAAAAAACACTTTTTGCACTTGTGATAGTGTTGAAAAACCACTTTTCGCACTTGTGTTAGTGTTGAAAAACCACATTTCGCACTTGTGTTGGTGCAGGAAACCACTTTTGCACTTGTATTAGTGTGGAAAAAACCCTTTTTGCACTTGTGATAGTGTTGAAAAACCACTTTTCGCACGTGTGTTAGTGTTGAAAAACCACTTTTCGCACTTGTGTTGGTGCAGGAAACCACCTTTGCACTTCTATTAGTGTGGAAAAAACACTTTTTGCACTTGTGATAGTGTTGAAAAACCACTTTTCGCACTTGTGTTAGTGTTGAAAAACCACTTTTTGCACTTGTGTTAGTGTTGAAAAACCACTTTTCGCACTTGTGTTGGTGCAGGAAACCACTTTTGCACTTGCATTAGTGTGGAAAAAACACTTTTTGCACTTGTGTTAGTGTTGAAAAACCACTTTTCGCACTTGTGTTGGTGCAGGAAACCACTTTTGCACTTGTATTAGTGTGGAAAAAACAGTTTTTGCACTTGTGATAGTGTTGAAAAACCACTTTTCGCACTTGTGTTAGTGTTGAAAAACCACTTTTCGCACTTGTGTTGGTGCAGGAAACCACTTTTGCACTTGTATTAGTGTGGAAAAAACACTTTTTGCACTTGTGATAGTGTTGAAAAACCACTTTTC
This sequence comes from Myxine glutinosa, assembly GCF_964187855.1. Taxonomy (NCBI): domain Eukaryota; kingdom Metazoa; phylum Chordata; class Myxini; order Myxiniformes; family Myxinidae; genus Myxine; species Myxine glutinosa. Next base: position 32,623 of record NW_027616927.1, read on the forward strand.
ACATTTGTGTTAGTGTTGAAAAACCACTTTTCGCACTTGTGTTGGTGCAGGAAACCACTTTTGCACTTGTATTAGTGTGGCAAAAACACTTTTCGCACTTGTGTTAGTGTTGAAAAACCACTTTTCGCACTTATGTTATTGTTGAAAAACCACTTTTCGCACTTGTGTTAGTGTTGAAAAAACACTTTTCGCACTTGTGTTGGTGCAGGAAACCACTTTTGCACTTGTATTAGTGTGGAAAAAACACTTTTTGCACTTGTGATAGTGTTGAAAAACCACCTTTCGCACTTGTGTTAGCGTTGAAAAACCACTTTTCGCACTCGTGTTAGTGTTGAAAAACCACTTTTCGCACTTGTGTTGGTGCAGGAAACCACTTTTGCACTTGTATTAGTGTGGAAAAAACACTTTTTGCACTTGTGATAGTGTTGAAAAACCACTTTTCGCACTTGTATTGGTGCAGGAAACCACTTTTGCACTTGTATTGGTGTGGAAAACACTTTTTGCACTTGTGTTGGTGCAGGAAACCACTTTTGCACTTGTATTAGTGTGGAAAAAACACTTTTTGCACTTGTGTTAGTGTTGAAAAACCACTTTTCGCACTTGTGTTAGTGTTGAAAAACCACTTTTCGCACTTGTGTTAGTGTTGAAAAACCACTTTTCGCACTTGTGTTAGTGTTGAAAAACCACTTTTCGCACTTGTGTTAGTGTTGAAAAACCACTTTTCGCACTTGTGTTGGTGCAGGAAACCACTTTTGCACTTGTATTAGTGTGGAAAAAACACTTTTTGCACTTGTGATAGTGTTGAAAAACCACTTTTCGCACGTGTGTTAGTGTTGAAAAACCACTTTTCGCACTTGTGTTGGTGCAGGAAACCACCTTTGCACTTCTATTAGTGTGGAAAAACCACTTTTTGCACTTGTGATAGTGTTGAAAAACGACTTTTCGCACTTGTGTTAGTGTTGAAAAACCACTTTTCGCACTTGTGTTAGTGTTGAAAAACCACTTTTCGCACTTGTGTTGGTGCAGGAAACCACTTTTGCACTTGTATTAGTGTGGAAAAAACACTTTTTGCACTTGTGTTAGTGTTGAAAAACCACTTTTCGCACTTGTGTTGGTGCAGGAAACCACTTTTGCACTTGTATTAGTGTGGAAAAAACACTTTTTGCACTTGTGATAGTGTTGAAAAACCACTTTTCGCACTTGTGTTGGTGCAGGAAACCACTTTTGCACTTGTATTAGTGTGGAAAAACCACTTTTCGCACTTGTGTTCGTGTTGAAAAACCACTTTTCGCACTTGTGTTAGTGTTGAAAAACCACTTTTCGCACTTGTGTTGGTGCGGGAAACCACTTTTGCACTTTTATTAGTGTGGAAAAAACACTTTTTGCACTTGTGATAGTGTTGAAAAACCACTTTTCACATTTGTGTTAGTGTTGAAAAACCACTTTTCGCACTTGTGTTGGAGCAGGAAACCACTTTTGCACTTGTATTAGTGTGGAAAAAACACTTTTCGCACTTGTGTTAGTGTTGAAAAACCACTTTTTGCATATGTGTTAGTGTTGAAAAACCACTTTTCGCACTTGTGTTAGTGTTGAAAAACCACTTTTCGCACTTGTGTTGGTGCAGGAAACCACTTTTGCACTTGTATTAGTGTGGAAAAAACACTTTTTGCACTTGTGATAGTGTTGAAAATCCACTTTTCACATTTGTGTTAGTGTTGAAAAACCACTTTTCGCACTTGTGTTGGTGCAGGAAACCACTTTTGCACTTGTATTAGTGTGGAAAAAACACTTTTCGCACTTGTGTTAGTGTTGAAAAACCACTTTTTGCATTTGTGTTAGTGTTGAAAAACCACTTTTCGCACTTGTGTTAGTGTTGAAAAACCACTTTTCGCACTTGTGTTGGTGCAGGAAACCACTTTTGCACTTGTATTAGTGTGGAAAAAACACTTTTTGCACTTGTGATAGTGTTGAAAAACCACTTTTCACACTTGTGTTAGTGTTGAAAAACCACTTTTTGCACTTGTGTTAGTGTTGAAAAACCACTTTTCGCACTTGTGTTGGTGCAGGAAACCACTTTTGCACTTGTATTAGTGTGGAAAAAACACTTTTTGCACTTGTGATAGTGTTGAAAAACCACTTTTCGCACTTGTGTTAGTGTTGAAAAACCACTTTTCGCACTTGTGTTGGTGCAGGAAACCACTTTTGCACTTGTATTAGTGTGGAAAAAACACTTTTTGCACTTGTGATAGTGTTGAAAAACCACTTTTCGCACTTGTGTTGGTGCAGGAAACCACTTTTGCACTTGTATTAGTGTGGAAAAAACACTTTTTGCACTTGTGTTGGTGCAGGAAACCACTTTTGCACTTGTATTAGTGTGGAAAAAACACTTTTTGCACTTGTGTTAGTGTTGAAAAACCACTTTTCGCACTTGTGTTAGTGTTGAAAAACCACTTTTCGCAATTGTGTTGGTGCAGGAAACCACCTTTGCACTTCTATTAGTGTGGAAAAACCACTTTTTGCACTTGTGATAGTGTTGAAAAACGACATTTCGCACTTGTGTTAGTGTTGAAAACCACTTTTCGCACTTGTGTTAGTGTTGAAAAACCACTTTTCGCACTTGTGATAGTGTTGAAAAAACACTTTTTGCACTTGTGATAGTGTTGAAAAACCACTTTTCGCACTTGTGTTAGTGTTGAAAAACCACTTTTCGCACTTGTGTTGGTGCAGGAAACCACTTTTGCACTTGTATTAGTGTGGAAAATACACTTTTTGCACTTGTGTTAGTGTTGAAAAACCACTTTTCGCACTTGTGTTGGTGCAGGAAACCACTTTTGCATTTGTATTAGTGTGGAAAAAACACTTTTTGCACTTGTGATAGTGTTGAAAAACCACTTTTCGCACTTGTGTTAGTGTTGAAAAACCACTTTTCGCACTTGTGTTGGTGCAGGAAACCACTTTTGCACTTGTATTAGTGTGGAAAAAACACTTTTTGCACTTGTGATAGTGTTGAAAAACCACTTTTCGCACTTGTGTTAGTGTTGAAAAACCACTTTTTGCACTTGTGTTGGTGCAGGAAACCACTTTTGCACTTGTATTAGTGTGGAAAAAACACTTTTTGCACTTGTGTTAGTGTTGAAAAACCACTTTTCGCACTTGTGTTGGTGCAGGAAACCACTTTTGCACTTGTATTAGTGTGGAAAAAACACTTTTTGCACTTGTGATAGTGTTGAAAAACCACTTTTCGCACTTGTGTTAGTGTTGAAAAACCACATTTCGCACTTGTGTTGGTGCAGGAAACCACTTTTGCACTTGTATTAGTGTGGAAAAAACCCTTTTTGCACTTGTGATAGTGTTGAAAAACCACTTTTCGCACGTGTGTTAGTGTTGAAAAACCACTTTTCGCACTTGTGTTGGTGCAGGAAACCACCTTTGCACTTCTATTAGTGTGGAAAAAACACTTTTTGCACTTGTGATAGTGTTGAAAAACCACTTTTCGCACTTGTGTTAGTGTTGAAAAACCACTTTTTGCACTTGTGTTAGTGTTGAAAAACCACTTTTCGCACTTGTGTTGGTGCAGGAAACCACTTTTGCACTTGCATTAGTGTGGAAAAAACACTTTTTGCACTTGTGTTAGTGTTGAAAAACCACTTTTCGCACTTGTGTTGGTGCAGGAAACCACTTTTGCACTTGTATTAGTGTGGAAAAAACAGTTTTTGCACTTGTGATAGTGTTGAAAAACCACTTTTCGCACTTGTGTTAGTGTTGAAAAACCACTTTTCGCACTTGTGTTGGTGCAGGAAACCACTTTTGCACTTGTATTAGTGTGGAAAAAACACTTTTTGCACTTGTGATAGTGTTGAAAAACCACTTTTCACATTTGTGTTAGTGTTGAAAAACCACTTTTCGCACTTGTGTTGGTGCAGGAAACCACTTTTGCACTTGTATTAGTGTGGCAAAAACACTTTTCGCACTTGTGTTAGTGTTGAAAAACCACTTTTCGCACTTATGTTATTGTTGAAAAACCACTTTTCGCACTTGTGTTAGTGTTGAAAAAACACTTTTCGCACTTGTGTTGGTGCAGGAAACCACTTTTGCACTTGTATTAGTGTGGAAAAAACACTTTTTGCACTTGTGATAGTGTTGAAAAACCACCTTTCGCACTTGTGTTAGCGTTGAAAAACCACTTTTCGCACTCGTGTTAGTGTTGAAAAACCACTTTTCGCACTTGTGTTGGTGCAGGAAACCACTTTTGCACTTGTATTAGTGTGGAAAAAACACTTTTTGCACTTGTGATAGTGTTGAAAAACCACTTTTCGCACTTGTATTGGTGCAGGAAACCACTTTTGCACTTGTATTGGTGTGGAAAACACTTTTTGCACTTGTGTTGGTGCAGGAAACCACTTTTGCACTTGTATTAGTGTGGAAAAAACACTTTTTGCACTTGTGTTAGTGTTGAAAAACCACTTTTCGCACTTGTGTTAGTGTTGAAAAACCACTTTTCGCACTTGTGTTAGTGTTGAAAAACCACTTTTCGCACTTGTGTTAGTGTTGAAAAACCACTTTTCGCACTTGTGTTAGTGTTGAAAAACCACTTTTCGCACTTGTGTTGGTGCAGGAAACCACTTTTGCACTTGTATTAGTGTGGAAAAAACACTTTTTGCACTTGTGATAGTGTTGAAAAACCACTTTTCGCACGTGTGTTAGTGTTGAAAAACCACTTTTCGCACTTGTGTTGGTGCAGGAAACCACCTTTGCACTTCTATTAGTGTGGAAAAACCACTTTTTGCACTTGTGATAGTGTTGAAAAACGACTTTTCGCACTTGTGTTAGTGTTGAAAAACCACTTTTCGCACTTGTGTTAGTGTTGAAAAACCACTTTTCGCACTTGTGTTGGTGCAGGAAACCACTTTTGCACTTGTATTAGTGTGGAAAAAACACTTTTTGCACTTGTGTTAGTGTTGAAAAACCACTTTTCGCACTTGTGTTGGTGCAGGAAACCACTTTTGCACTTGTATTAGTGTGGAAAAAACACTTTTTGCACTTGTGATAGTGTTGAAAAACCACTTTTCGCACTTGTGTTGGTGCAGGAAACCACTTTTGCACTTGTATTAGTGTGGAAAAACCACTTTTCGCACTTGTGTTCGTGTTGAAAAACCACTTTTCGCACTTGTGTTAGTGTTGAAAAACCACTTTTCGCACTTGTGTTGGTGCGGGAAACCACTTTTGCACTTTTATTAGTGTGGAAAAAACACTTTTTGCACTTGTGATAGTGTTGAAAAACCACTTTTCACATTTGTGTTAGTGTTGAAAAACCACTTTTCGCACTTGTGTTGGAGCAGGAAACCACTTTTGCACTTGTATTAGTGTGGAAAAAACACTTTTCGCACTTGTGTTAGTGTTGAAAAACCACTTTTTGCATATGTGTTAGTGTTGAAAAACCACTTTTCGCACTTGTGTTAGTGTTGAAAAACCACTTTTCGCACTTGTGTTGGTGCAGGAAACCACTTTTGCACTTGTATTAGTGTGGAAAAAACACTTTTTGCACTTGTGATAGTGTTGAAAATCCACTTTTCACACTTGTGTTAGTGTTGAAAAACCACTTTTTGCACTTGTGTTAGTGTTGAAAAACCACTTTTCGCACTTGTGTTGGTGCAGGAAACCACTTTTGCACTTGTATTAGTGTGGAAAAAACACTTTTTGCACTTGTGATAGTGTTGAAAAACCACTTTTCGCACTTGTGTTAGTGTTGAAAAACCACTTTTCGCACTTGTGTTGGTGCAGGAAACCACTTTTGCACTTGTATAAGTGTGGAAAAAACACTTTTTGCACTTGTGATAGTGTTGAAAAACCACTTTTCGCACTTGTGTTGGTTTCAGGAAACCACTTTTGCACTTGTATTAGTGTGGAAAAAACACTTTTTGCACTTGTGTTGGTGCAGGAAACCACTTTTGCACTTGTATTAGTGTGGAAAAAACACTTTTTGCACTTGTGTTAGTGTTGAAAAACCACTTTTCGCACTTGTGTTAGTGTTGAAAAACCACTTTTCGCACTTGTGTTAGTGTTGAAAAACCACTTTTCGCACTTGTGTTAGTGTTGAAAAACCACTTTTCGCACTTGTGTTAGTGTTGAAAAACCACTTTTCGCACTTGTGTTGGTGCAGGAAACCACTTTTGCACTTGTATTAGTGTGGAAAAAACACTTTTTGCACTTGTGATAGTGTTGAAAAACCACTTTTCACATTTGTGTTAGTGTTGAAAAACCACTTTTCGCACTTGTGTTGGTGCAGGAAACCACTTTTGCAATTGTATTAGTGTGGCAAAAACACTTTTCGCACTTGTGTTAGTGTTGAAAAACCACTTTTCGCACTTATGTTAGTGTTGAAAAACCACTTTTCGCACTTGTGTTAGTGTTGAAAAACCACTTTTCGCACTTGTGTTGGTGCAGGAAACCACTTTTACACTTGTATTAGTGTGGAAATTTTTTTTTTAGCACTTTTGATAGTGTTGAAAAATCACTTTTCGCACTTGTATTAGTGTGGAAAAAACACTTTTTGCACTTGTGTTGGTGCAGGAAACCACTTTTGCACTTGTATTAGTGTGGAAAAAACACTTTTTGCACTTGTGTTAGTGTTGAAAAATCACTTTTCGCACTTGTGATAGTGTTGAAAAACCACTTTTCGCACTTGTGTTGGTGCAGGAAACCACTTTTGCACTTGTATTAGTGTGGAAAAAACACTTTTTGCACTTGTGTTGGTGCAGGAAACCACTTTTGCACTTGTATTAGTGTGGAAAAAACACTTTTTGCACTTGTGATAGTGTTGAAAAACCACTTTTCGCACTTGTGTTCGTGTTGAAAAACCACTTTTCGCACTTGTGTTGGTGCAGGAAACCACTTTTGCACTTGTATTAGTGTGGAAAAACACTTTTTGCACTTGTGATAGTGTTGAAAAACCACTTTTCGCACTTGTGTTGGTGCAGGAAACCACTTTTGCACTTGTATTAGTGTGGAAAAAACACTTTTTGCACTTGTGTTGGTGCAGGAAACCACTTTTGCACTTGTATTAGTGTGGAAAAAACACTTTTTGCACTTGTGTTAGTGTTGAAAAATCACTTTTCGCACTTGTGTTAGTGTTGAAAAACCACTTTTCGCACTTGTGTTAGTGTTGAAAAACCACTTTTCGCACTTGTGTTAGTGTTGAAAAACCACTTTTCGCACTTGTGTTAGTGTTGAAAAACCACTTTTCGCACTTGTGTTGGTGCAGGAAACCACTTTTGCACTTGTATTAGTGTGGAAAAAACACTTTTTGCACTTGTGATAGTGTTGAAAAACCACTTTTCGCACGTGTGTTAGTGTTGAAAAACCACTTTTCGCACTTGTGTTGGTGCAGGAAACCACCTTTGCACTTCTATTAGTGTGGAAAAACCACTTTTTGCACTTGTGATAGTGTTGAAAAACCACTTTTCGCACTTGTGTTAGTGTTGAAAAACCACTTTTTGCACTTGTGTTAGTGTTGAAAAACCACTTTTCGCACTTGTGTTGGTGCAGGAAACCACTTTTGCACTTGTATTAGTGTGGAAAAAACACTTTTTGCACTTGTGATAGTGTTGAAAAACCACTTTTCGCACTTGTGTTAGTGTTGAAAAAACACTTTTCGCACTTGTGTTGGTGCAGGAAACCACTTTTGCACTTGTATTAGTGTGGAAAAAACACTTTTTGCACTTGTGATAGTGTTGAAAAACCACTTTTCACATTTGTGTTAGTGTTGAAAAACCACTTTTCGCACTTGTGTTGGTGCAGGAAATCACTTTTGCACTTGTATTAGTGTGGCAAAAACACTTGTCGCACTTGTGTTAGTGTTGAAAAACCACTTTTCGCACTTGTATTAGTGTGGAAAAAACACTTTTTGCACTTGTGTTGGTGCAGGAAACCACTTTTGCACTTGTATTAGTGTGGAAAAAACACTTTTTGCACTTGTGATAGTGTTGAAAAACCACTTTTCACATTTGTGTTAGTGTTGAAAAACCACTTTTCGCACTTGTGTTGGTGCAGGAAACCACTTTTGCACTTGTATTAGTGTGGCAAAAACACTTTTCGCACTTGTGTTAGTGTTGAAAAACCACTTTTCGCACTTATGTTAGTGTTGAAAAACCACTTTTCGCACTTGTGTTAGTGTTGAAAAACCACTTTTCGCACTTGTGTTGGTGCAGGAAACCACTTTTACACTTGTATTAGTGTGGAAATTTTTTTTTTAGCACTTTTGATAGTGTTGAAAAATCACTTTTCGCACTTGTATTAGTGTGGAAAAAACACTTTTTGCACTTGTGTTGGTGCAGGAAACCACTTTTGCACTTGTATTAGTGTGGAAAAAACACTTTTTGCACTTGTGTTAGTGTTGAAAAATCACTTTTCGCACTTGTGATAGTGTTGAAAAACCACTTTTCGCACTTGTGTTGGTGCAGGAAACCACTTTTGCACTTGTATTAGTGTGGAAAAAACACTTTTTGCACTTGTGTTGGTGCAGGAAACCACTTTTGCACTTGTATTAGTGTGGAAAAAACACTTTTTGCACTTGTGATAGTGTTGAAAAACCACTTTTCGCACTTGTGTTCGTGTTGAAAAACCACTTTTCGCACTTGTGTTGGTGCAGGAAACCACTTTTGCACTTGTATTAGTGTGGAAAAACACTTTTTGCACTTGTGATAGTGTTGAAAAACCACTTTTCGCACTTGTGTTGGTGCAGGAAACCACTTTTGCACTTGTATTAGTGTGGAAAAAACACTTTTTGCACTTGTGTTGGTGCAGGAAACCACTTTTGCACTTGTATTAGTGTGGAAAAAACACTTTTTGCACTTGTGTTAGTGTTGAAAAATCACTTTTCGCACTTGTGTTAGTGTTGAAAAACCACTTTTCGCACTTGTGTTAGTGTTGAAAAACCACTTTTCGCACTTGTGTTAGTGTTGAAAAACCACTTTTCGCACTTGTGTTAGTGTTGAAAAACCACTTTTCGCACTTGTGTTGGTGCAGGAAACCACTTTTGCACTTGTATTAGTGTGGAAAAAACACTTTTTGCACTTGTGATAGTGTTGAAAAACCACTTTTCGCACGTGTGTTAGTGTTGAAAAACCACTTTTCGCACTTGTGTTGGTGCAGGAAACCACCTTTGCACTTCTATTAGTGTGGAAAAACCACTTTTTGCACTTGTGATAGTGTTGAAAAACCACTTTTCGCACTTGTGTTAGTGTTGAAAAACCACTTTTTGCACTTGTGTTAGTGTTGAAAAACCACTTTTCGCACTTGTGTTGGTGCAGGAAACCACTTTTGCACTTGTATTAGTGTGGAAAAAACACTTTTTGCACTTGTGATAGTGTTGAAAAACCACTTTTCGCACTTGTGTTAGTGTTGAAAAAACACTTTTCGCACTTGTGTTGGTGCAGGAAACCACTTTTGCACTTGTATTAGTGTGGAAAAAACACTTTTTGCACTTGTGATAGTGTTGAAAAACCACTTTTCACATTTGTGTTAGTGTTGAAAAACCACTTTTCGCACTTGTGTTGGTGCAGGAAATCACTTTTGCACTTGTATTAGTGTGGCAAAAACACTTGTCGCACTTGTGTTAGTGTTGAAAAACCACTTTTCGCACTTATGTTAGTGTTGAAAAACCACTTTTCGCACTTGTGTTAGTGTTGAAAAACCACTTTTCGCACTTGTGTTAGTGTTGAAAAACCACTTTTCGCACTTGTGTTAGTGTTGAAAAAACACTTTTCGCACTTGTGTTGGTGCAGGAAACCACTTTTGCACTTGTATTAGTGTGGAAAAAACACTTTTTGCACTTGTGATAGTGTTGAAAAATCACTTTTCGCACTTGTATTAGTGTGGAAAAAACACTTTTTGCACTTGTGTTGGTGCAGGAAACCACTTTTGCACTTGTATTAGTGTGGAAAAAACACTTTTTGCACTTGTGTTAGTGTTGAAAAATCACTTTTCGCACTTGTGATAGTGTTGAAAAACCACTTTTCGCACTTGTGTTGGTGCAGGAAACCACTTTTGCACTTGTATTAGTGTGGAAAAAAACACTTTTTGCACTTGTGTTGGTGCAGGAAACCACTTTTGCACTTGTATTAGTGTGGAAAAAACACTTTTTGCACTTGTGATAGTGTTGAAAAACCACTTTTCGCACTTGTGTTCGTGTTGAAAAACCACTTTTCGCACTTGTGTTGGTGCAGGAAACCACTTTTGCACTTGTATTAGTGTGGAAAAACACTTTTTGCACTTGTGATAGTGTTGAAAAACCACTTTTCGCACTTGTGTTGGTGCAGGAAACCACTTTTGCACTTGTATTAGTGTGGAAAAAACACTTTTTGCACTTGTGTTGGTGCAGGAAACCACTTTTGCACTTGTATTAGTGTGGAAAAAACACTTTTTGCACTTGTGTTAGTGTTGAAAAATCACTTTTCGCACTTGTGTTAGTGTTGAAAAACCACTTTTCGCACTTGTGTTAGTGTTGAAAAACCACTTTTCGCACTTGTGTTAGTGTTGAAAAACCACTTTTCGCACTTGTGTTGGTGCAGGAAACCACTTTTGCACTTGTATTAGTGTGGAAAAAACACTTTTTGCACTTGTGATAGTGTTGAAAAACCACTTTTCGCACGTGTGTTAGTGTTGAAAAACCACTTTTCGCACTTGTGTTGGTGCAGGAAACCACCTTTGCACTTCTATTAGTGTGGAAAAACCACTTTTTGCACTTGTGATAGTGTTGAAAAACCACTTTTCGCACTTGTGTTAGTGTTGAAAAACCACTTTTTGCACTTGTGTTAGTGTTGAAAAACCACTTTTCGCACTTGTGTTGGTGCAGGAAACCACTTTTGCACTTGTATTAGTGTGGAAAAAACACTTTTTGCACTTGTGTTAGTGTTGAAAAACCACTTTTCGCACTTGTGTTGGTGCAGGAAACCACTTTTGCACTTGTATTAGTGTGGAAAAAACACTTTTTGCACTTGTGATAGTGTTGAAAAACCACTTTTCGCACTTGTGTTAGTGTTGAAAAACCACTTTTCGCACTTGTGTTGGTGCAGGAAACCACTTTTGCACTTGTATTAGTGTGGAAAAAACACTTTTTGCACTTGTGATAGTGTTGAAAAACCACTTTTCACATTTGTGTTAGTGTTGAAAAACCACTTTTCGCACTTGTGTTGGTGCAGGAAACCACTTTTGCACTTGTATTAGTGTGGAAAAAACACTTTTCGCACTTGTGTTAGTGTTGAAAAACCACTTTTTGCATTTGTGTTAGTGTTGAAAAACCACTTTTCGCACTTGTGTTAGTGTTGAAAAACCACTTTTCGCACTTGTGTTGGTGCAGGAAACCACTTTTGCACTTGTATTAGTGTGGAAAAAACACTTTTTGCACTTGTGTTAGTGTTGAAAAACCACTTTTCGCACTTGTGTTGGTGCAGGAAACCACTTTTGCACTTGTATTAGTGTGGAAAAAACACTTTTTGCACTTGTGATAGTGTTGAAAAACCACTTTTCGCACTTGTGTTAGTGTTGAAAAACCACTTTTCGCACTTGTGTTGGTGCAGGAAACCACTTTTGCACTTGTATTAGTGTGGAAAAAACACTTTTTGCACTTGTGATAGTGTTGAAAAACCACTTTTCGCACTTGTGTTGGTGCAGGAAACCACTTTTGCACTTGTATTAGTGTGGAAAAAACACTTTTTGCACTTGTGTTGGTGCAGGAAACCACTTTTGCACTTGTATTAGTGTGGAAAAAACACTTTTTGCACTTGTGTTAGTGTTGAAAAACCACTTTTCGCACTTGTGTTAGTGTTGAAAAACCACTTTTCGCACTTGTGTTGGTGCAGGAAACCACCTTTGCACTTCTATTAGTGTGGAAAAACCACTTTTTGCACTTGTGATAGTGTTGAAAAACGACATTTCGCACTTGTGTTAGTGTTGAAAACCACTTTTCGCACTTGTGATAGTGTTGAAAAACCACTTTTCACACTTGTGTTAGTGTTGAAAAACCACTTTTCGCACTTGTGTTGGTGCAGGAAACCACTTTTGCACTTGTATTAGTGTGGAAAATACACTTTTTGCACTTGTGTTAGTGTTGAAAAACCACTTTTCGCACTTGTGTTGGTGCAGGAAACCACTTTTGCACTTGTATTAGTGTGGAAAAAACACTTTTTGCACTTGTGATAGTGTTGAAAAACCACTTTTCGCACTTGTGTTAGTGTTGAAAAACCACTTTTCGCACTTGTGTTGGTGCAGGAAACCACTTTTGCACTTGTATTAGTGTGGAAAAAACACTTTTTGCACTTGTGATAGTGTTGAAAAACCACTTTTCGCACTTGTGTTAGTGTTGAAAAACCACTTTTCGCACTTGTGTTGGTGCAGGAAACCACTTTTGCACTTGTATTAGTGTGGAAAAAACACTTTTTGCACTTGTGTTAGTGTTGAAAAACCACTTTTCGCACTTGTGTTGGTGCAGGAAACCACTTTTGCACTTGTATTAGTGTGGAAAAAACACTTTTTGCACTTGTGATAGTGTTGAAAAACCACTTTTCGCACTTGTGTTAGTGTTGAAAAACCACATTTCGCACTTGTGTTGGTGCAGGAAACCACTTTTGCACTTGTATTAGTGTGGAAAAAACCCTTTTTGCACTTGTGATAGTGTTGAAAAACCACTTTTCGCACGTGTGTTAGTGTTGAAAAACCACTTTTCGCACTTGTGTTGGTGCAGGAAACCACCTTTGCACTTCTATTAGTGTGGAAAAAACACTTTTTGCACTTGTGATAGTGTTGAAAAACCACTTTTCGCACTTGTGTTAGTGTTGAAAAACCACTTTTTGCACTTGTGTTAGTGTTGAAAAACCACTTTTCGCACTTGTGTTGGTGCAGGAAACCACTTTTGCACTTGCATTAGTGTGGAAAAAACACTTTTTGCACTTGTGTTAGTGTTGAAAAACCACTTTTCGCACTTGTGTTGGTGCAGGAAACCACTTTTGCACTTGTATTAGTGTGGAAAAAACAGTTTTTGCACTTGTGATAGTGTTGAAAAACCACTTTTCGCACTTGTGTTAGTGTTGAAAAACCACTTTTCGCACTTGTGTTGGTGCAGGAAACCACTTTTGCACTTGTATTAGTGTGGAAAAAACACTTTTTGCACTTGTGATAGTGTTGAAAAACCACTTTTCACATTTGTGTTAGTGTTGAAAAACCACTTTTCGCACTTGTGTTGGTGCAGGAAACCACTTTTGCACTTGTATTAGTGTGGCAAAAACACTTTTCGCACTTGTGTTAGTGTTGAAAAACCACTTTTCGCACTTATGTTAGTGTTGAAAAACCACTTTTCGCACTTGTGTTAGTGTTGAAAAAACACTTTTCGCACTTGTGTTGGTGCAGGAAACCACTTTTGCACTTGTATTAGTGTGGAAAAAACACTTTTTGCACTTGTGATAGTGTTGAAAAACCACCTTTCGCACTTGTGTTAGCGTTGAAAAACCACTTTTCGCACTCGTGTTAGTGTTGAAAAACCACTTTTCGCACTTGTGTTGGTGCAGGAAACCACTTTTGCACTTGTATTAGTGTGGAAAAAAACACTTTTTGCACTTGTGATAGTGTTGAAAAACCACTTTTCGCACTTGTATTGGTGCAGGAAACCACTTTTGCACTTGTATTGGTGTGGAAAACACTTTTTGCACTTGTGTTGGTGCAGGAAACCACTTTTGCACTTGTATTAGTGTGGAAAAAACACTTTTTGCACTTGTGTTAGTGTTGAAAAACCACTTTTCGCACTTGTGTTAGTGTTGAAAAACCACTTTTCGCACTTGTGTTAGTGTTGAAAAACCACTTTTCGCACTTGTGTTAGTGTTGAAAAACCACTTTTCGCACTTGTGTTGGTGCAGGAAACCACTTTTGCACTTGTATTAGTGTGGAAAAAACACTTTTTGCACTTGTGATAGTGTTGAAAAACCACTTTTCGCACGTGTGTTAGTGTTGAAAAACCACTTTTCGCACTTGTGTTGGTGCAGGAAACCACCTTTGCACTTCTATTAGTGTGGAAAAACCACTTTTTGCACTTGTGATAGTGTTGAAAAACGACTTTTCGCACTTGTGTTAGTGTTGAAAAACCACTTTTCGCACTTGTGTTAGTGTTGAAAAACCACTTTTCGCACTTGTGTTGGTGCAGGAAACCACTTTTGCACTTGTATTAGTGTGGAAAAAACACTTTTCGCACTTGTGTTAGTGTTGAAAAACCACTTTTTGCATTTGTGTTAGTGTTGAAAAACCACTTTTCGCACTTGTGTTAGTGTTGAAAAACCACTTTTCGCACTTGTGTTGGTGCAGGAAACCACTTTTGCACTTGTATTAGTGTGGAAAAAACACTTTTTGCACTTGTGATAGTGTTGAAAAACCACTTTTCACACTTGTGTTAGTGTTGAAAAACCACTTTTTGCACTTGTGTTAGTGTTGAAAAACCACTTTTCGCACTTGTGTTGGTGCAGGAAACCACTTTTGCACTTGTATTAGTGTGGAAAAAACACTTTTTGCACTTGTGATAGTGTTGAAAAACCACTTTTCGCACTTGTGTTAGTGTTGAAAAACCACTTTTCGCACTTGTGTTGGTGCAGGAAACCACTTTTGCACTTGTATTAGTGTGGAAAAAACACTTTTTGCACTTGTGATAGTGTTGAAAAACCACTTTTCGCACTTGTGTTGGTGCAGGAAACCACTTTTGCACTTGTATTAGTGTGGAAAAAACACTTTTTGCACTTGTGTTAGTGTTGAAAAACCACTTTTCGCACTTGTGTTAGTGTTGAAAAACCACTTTTCGCACTTGTGTTAGTGTTGAAAAACCACTTTTCGCACTTGTGTTAGTGTTGAAAAACCACTTTTCGCACTTGTGTTGGTGCAGGAAACCACTTTTGCACTTGTATTAGTGTGGAAAAAACACTTTTTGCACTTGTGATAGTGTTGAAAAACCACTTTTCGCACTTGTGTTGGTGCAGGAAACCACCTTTGCACTTCTATTAGTGTGGAAAAACCACTTTTTGCACTTGTGATAGTGTTGAAAAACGACTTTTCGCACTTGTGTTAGTGTTGAAAAACCACTTTTCGCACTTGTGTTAGTGTTGAAAAACCACTTTTCGCACTTGTGTTGGTGCAGGAAACCACTTTTGCACTTGTATTAGTGTGGAAAAAACACTTTTCGCACTTGTGTTAGTGTTGAAAAACCACTTTTTGCATTTGTGTTAGTGTTGAAAAACCACTTTTCGCACTTGTGTTAGTGTTGAAAAACCACTTTTCGCACTTGTGTTGGTGCAGGAAACCACTTTTGCACTTGTATTAGTGTGGAAAAAACACTTTTTGCACTTGTGATAGTGTTGAAAAACCACTTTTCACACTTGTGTTAGTGTTGAAAAACCACTTTTTGCACTTGTGGTTAGTGTTGAAAAACCACTTTTCGCACTTGTGTTGGTGCAGGAAACCACTTTTGCACTTGTATTAGTGTGGAAAAAACACTTTTTGCACTTGTGATAGTGTTGAAAAACCACTTTTCGCACTTGTGTTAGTGTTGAAAAACCACTTTTCGCACTTGTGTTGGTGCAGGAAACCACTTTTGCACTTGTATTAGTGTGGAAAAAACACTTTTTGCACTTGTGATAGTGTTGAAAAACCACTTTTCGCACTTGTGTTGGTGCAGGAAACCACTTTTGCACTTGTATTAGTGTGGAAAAAACACTTTTTGCACTTGTGTTGGTGCAGGAAACCACTTTTGCACTTGTATTAGTGTGGAAAAAACACTTTTTGCACTTGTGTTAGTGTTGAAAAACCACTTTTCGCACTTGTGTTAGTGTTGAAAAACCACTTTTCGCACTTGTGTTGGTGCAGGAAACCACCTTTGCACTTCTATTAGTGTGGAAAAACCACTTTTTGCACTTGTGATAGTGTTGAAAAACGACATTTCGCACTTGTGTTAGTGTTGAAAACCACTTTTCGCACTTGTGATAGTGTTGAAAAACCACTTTTCACACTTGTGTTAGTGTTGAAAAACCACTTTTCGCACTTGTGTTGGTGCAGGAAACCACTTTTGCACTTGTATTAGTGTGGAAAATACACTTTTTGCACTTGTGTTAGTGTTGAAAAACCACTTTTCGCACTTGTGTTGGTGCAGGAAACCACTTTTGCACTTGTATTAGTGTGGAAAAAACACTTTTTGCACTTGTGATAGTGTTGAAAAACCACTTTTCGCACTTGTGTTAGTGTTGAAAAACCACTTTTCGCACTTGTGTTGGTGCAGGAAACCACTTTTGCACTTGTATTAGTGTGGAAAAAACACTTTTTGCACTTGTGATAGTGTTGAAAAACCACTTTTCGCACTTGTGTTAGTGTTGAAAAACCACTTTTCGCACTTGTGTTGGTGCAGGAAACCACTTTTGCACTTGTATTAGTGTGGAAAAAACACTTTTTGCACTTGTGTTAGTGTTGAAAAACCACTTTTCGCACTTGTGTTGGTGCAGGAAACCACTTTTGCACTTGTATTAGTGTGGAAAAAACACTTTTTGCACTTGTGATAGTGTTGAAAAACCACTTTTCGCACTTGTGTTAGTGTTGAAAAACCACATTTCGCACTTGTGTTGGTGCAGGAAACCACTTTTGCACTTGTATTAGTGTGGAAAAAACCCTTTTTGCACTTGTGATAGTGTTGAAAAACCACTTTTCGCACGTGTGTTAGTGTTGAAAAACCACTTTTCGCACTTGTGTTGGTGCAGGAAACCACCTTTGCACTTCTATTAGTGTGGAAAAAACACTTTTTGCACTTGTGATAGTGTTGAAAAACCACTTTTCGCACTTGTGTTAGTGTTGAAAAACCACTTTTTGCACTTGTGTTAGTGTTGAAAAACCACTTTTCGCACTTGTGTTGGTGCAGGAAACCACTTTTGCACTTGCATTAGTGTGGAAAAAACACTTTTTGCACTTGTGTTAGTGTTGAAAAACCACTTTTCGCACTTGTGTTGGTGCAGGAAACCACTTTTGCACTTGTATTAGTGTGGAAAAAACAGTTTTTGCACTTGTGATAGTGTTGAAAAACCACTTTTCGCACTTGTGTTAGTGTTGAAAAACCACTTTTCGCACTTGTGTTGGTGCAGGAAACCACTTTTGCACTTGTATTAGTGTGGAAAAAACACTTTTTGCACTTGTGATAGTGTTGAAAAACCACTTTTCACATTTGTGTTAGTGTTGAAAAACCACTTTTCGCACTTGTGTTGGTGCAGGAAACCACTTTTGCACTTGTATTAGTGTGGCAAAAACACTTTTCGCACTTGTGTTAGTGTTGAAAAACCACTTTTCGCACTTATGTTAGTGTTGAAAAACCACTTTTCGCACTTGTGTTAGTGTTGAAAAAACACTTTTCGCACTTGTGTTGGTGCAGGAAACCACTTTTGCACTTGTATTAGTGTGGAAAAAACACTTTTTGCACTTGTGATAGTGTTGAAAAACCACCTTTCGCACTTGTGTTAGCGTTGAAAAACCACTTTTCGCACTCGTGTTAGTGTTGAAAAACCACTTTTCGCACTTGTGTTGGTGCAGGAAACCACTTTTGCACTTGTATTAGTGTGGAAAAAACACTTTTTGCACTTGTGATAGTGTTGAAAAACCACTTTTCGCACTTGTATTGGTGCAGGAAACCACTTTTGCACTTGTATTGGTGTGGAAAACACTTTTTGCACTTGTGTTGGTGCAGGAAACCACTTTTGCACTTGTATTAGTGTGGAAAAAACACTTTTTGCACTTGTGTTAGTGTTGAAAAACCACTTTTCGCACTTGTGTTAGTGTTGAAAAACCACTTTTCGCACTTGTGTTAGTGTTGAAAAACCACTTTTCGCACTTGTGTTAGTGTTGAAAAACCACTTTTCGCACTTGTGTTGGTGCAGGAAACCACTTTTGCACTTGTATTAGTGTGGAAAAAACACTTTTTGCACTTGTGATAGTGTTGAAAAACCACTTTTCGCACGTGTGTTAGTGTTGAAAAACCACTTTTCGCACTTGTGTTGGTGCAGGAAACCACCTTTGCACTTCTATTAGTGTGGAAAAACCACTTTTTGCACTTGTGATAGTGTTGAAAAACGACTTTTCGCACTTGTGTTAGTGTTGAAAAACCACTTTTCGCACTTGTGTTAGTGTTGAAAAACCACTTTTCGCACTTGTGTTGGTGCAGGAAACCACTTTTGCACTTGTATTAGTGTGGAAAAAACACTTTTTGCACTTGTGTTAGTGTTGAAAAACCACTTTTCGCACTTGTGTTGGTGCAGGAAACCACTTTTGCACTTGTATTAGTGTGGAAAAAACACTTTTTGCACTTGTGATAGTGTTGAAAAACCACTTTTCGCACATGTGTTGGTGCAGGAAACCACTTTTGCACTTGTATTAGTGTGGAAAAACCACTTTTCGCACTTGTGTTCGTGTTGAAAAACCACTTTTCGCACTTGTGTTAGTGTTGAAAAACCACTTTTCGCACTTGTGTTGGTGCGGGAAACCACTTTTGCACTTTTATTAGTGTGGAAAAAACACTTTTTGCACTTGTGATAGTGTTGAAAAACCACTTTTCACATTTGTGTTAGTGTTGAAAAACCACTTTTCGCACTTGTGTTGGAGCAGGAAACCACTTTTGCACTTGTATTAGTGTGGAAAAAACACTTTTCGCACTTGTGTTAGTGTTGAAAAACCACTTTTTGCATTTGTGTTAGTGTTGAAAAACCACTTTTCGCACTTGTGTTAGTGTTGAAAAACCACTTTTCGCACTTGTGTTGGTGCAGGAAACCACTTTTGCACTTGTATTAGTGTGGAAAAAACACTTTTTGCACTTGTGATAGTGTTGAAAAACCACTTTTCACACTTGTGTTAGTGTTGAAAAACCACTTTTTGCACTTGTGTTAGTGTTGAAAAACCACTTTTCGCACTTGTGTTGGTGCAGGAAACCACTTTTGCACTTGTATTAGTGTGGAAAAAACACTTTTTGCACTTGTGATAGTGTTGAAAAACCACTTTTCGCACTTGTGTTAGTGTTGAAAAACCACTTTTCGCACTTGTGTTGGTGCAGGAAACCACTTTTGCACTTGTATTAGTGTGGAAAAAACACTTTTTGCACTTGTGATAGTGTTGAAAAACCACTTTTCGCACTTGTGTTGGTGCAGGAAACCACTTTTGCACTTGTATTAGTGTGGAAAAAACACTTTTTGCACTTGTGTTGGTGCAGGAAACCACTTTTGCACTTGTATTAGTGTGGAAAAAACACTTTTTGCACTTGTGTTAGTGTTGAAAAACCACTTTTCGCACTTGTGTTAGTGTTGAAAAACCACTTTTCGCACTTGTGTTAGTGTTGAAAAACTACTTTTCGCACTTGTGTTAGTGTTGAAAAACCACTTTTCGCACTTGTGTTAGTGTTGAAAAACCACTTTTCGCACTTGTGTTGGTGCAGGAAACCACTTTTGCACTTGTATTAGTGTGGAAAAAACACTTTTTGCACTTGTGATAGTGTTGAAAAACCACTTTTCACATTTGTGTTAGTGTTGAAAAACCACTTTTCGCACTTGTGTTGGTGCAGGAAACCACTTTTGCACTTGTATTAGTGTGGCAAAAACACTTTTCGCACTTGTGTTAGTGTTGAAAAACCACTTTTCGCACTTATGTTAGTGTTGAAAAACCACTTTTCGCACTTGTGTTAGTGTTGAAAAACCACTTTTCGCACTTGTGTTGGTGCAGGAAACCACTTTTGCACTTGTATTAGTGTGGAAAAAACACTTTTTGCACTTGTGATAGTGTTGAAAAACCACTTTTCGCACTTGTGTTGGTGCAGGAAACCACTTTTGCACTTGTATTAGTGTGGAAAAACCACTTTTCGCACTTGTGTTCGTGTTGAAAAACCACTTTTGGCACTTGTGTTAGTGTTGAAAAACCACTTTTCGCACTTGTGTTGGTGCGGGAAACCACTTTTGCACTTTTATTAGTGTGGAAAAAACACTTTTTGCACTTGTGATAGTGTTGAAAAACCACTTTTCACATTTGTGTTAGTGTTGAAAAACCACTTTTCGCACTTGTGTTGGAGCAGGAAACCACTTTTGCACTTGTATTAGTGTGGAAAAAACACTTTTCGCACTTGTGTTAGTGTTGAAAAACCACTTTTTGCATTTGTGTTAGTGTTGAAAAACCACTTTTCGCACTTGTGTTAGTGTTGAAAAACCACTTTTCGCACTTGTGTTGGTGCAGGAAACCACTTTTGCACTTGTATTGGTGTGGAAAACACTTTTTGCACTTGTGTTGGTGCAGGAAACCACTTTTGCACTTGTATTAGTGTGGAAAAAACACTTTTTGCACTTGTGTTAGTGTTGAAAAACCACTTTTCGCACTTGTGTTAGTGTTGAAAAACCACTTTTCGCACTTGTGTTAGTGTTGAAAAACCACTTTTCGCACTTGTGTTAGTGTTGAAAAACCACTTTTCGCACTTGTGTTAGTGTTGAAAAACCACTTTTCGCACTTGTGTTGGTGCAGGAAACCACTTTTGCACTTGTATTAGTGTGGAAAAAACACTTTTTGCACTTGTGATAGTGTTGAAAAACCACTTTTCGCACTTGTGTTGGTGCAGGAAACCACTTTTGCACTTGTATTAGTGTGGAAAACACTTTTTGCACTTGTGTTGGTGCAGGAAACAACTTTTGCACTTGTATTAGTGTGGAAAAAACACTTTTTGCACTTGTGTTAGTGTTGAAAAACCACTTTTCGCACTTGTGTTAGTGTTGAAAAACCACTTTTCGCACTTGTGTTGGTGATGAAAAACCACTTTTCGCACTTGTGTTAGTGTTGAAAAACCACTTTTCGCACTTGTGTTAGTGTTGAAAAACCACTTTTCGCACTTGTGTTGGTGCAGGAAACCACTTTTGCACTTGTATTAGTGTGGAAAAAACACTTTTTGCACTTGTGATAGTGTTGAAAAACTACTTTTCGCACTTGTGTTAGTGTTGAAAAACCACTTTTCGCACTTGTGATAGTGTTGAAAAACCACTTTTCGCACTTGTGTTGGTGCAGGAAACCACTTTTGCACTTGTATTAGTGTGGAAAAAACACTTTTTGCACTTGTGATAGTGTTGAAAAACTACTTTTCGCACTTGTGTTAGTGTTGAAAAACCACTTTTCGCACTTGTGTTGGTGCAGGAAACCACTTTTGCACTTGTATTAGTGTGGAAAAAACACTTTTTGCACTTGTGATAGTGTTGAAAAACCACTTTTCGCACTTGTGTTCGTGTTGAAAAACCACTTTTCGCACTTGTGTTGGTGCAGGAAACCACTTTTACACTTGTATTAGTGTGGAAAAAACACTTTTTGCACTTGTGATAGTGTTGAAAAACCACTTTTCGCACTTGTATTAGTGTGGAAAAAACACTTTTTGCACTTGTGTTGGTGCAGGAAACCACTTTTGCACTTGTATTAGTGTGGAAAAAACACTTTTTGCACTTGTGTTAGTGTTGAAAAATCACTTTTCGCACTTGTGTTAGTGTTGAAAAACCACTTTTCGCACTTGTGTTAGTGTTGAAAAACCACTTTTCGCACTTGTGTTAGTGTTGAAAAACCACTTTTCGCACTTGTGTTAGTGTTGAAAAACCACTTTTCGCACTTGTGTTGGTGCAGGAAACCACTTTTTCACTTGTATTAGTGTGGAAAAAACACTTTTTGCACTTGTGATAGTGTTGAAAAACCACTTTTCGCACGTGTGTTAGTGTTGAAAAACCACTTTTCGCACTTGTGTTGGTGCAGGAAACCACCTTTGCACTTCTATTAGTGTGGAAAAACCACTTTTTGCACTTGTGATAGTGTTGAAAAACCACTTTTCGCACGTGTGTTAGTGTTGAAAAACCACTTTTCGCACTTGTGTTGGTGCAGGAAACCACCCTTGCACTTCTATTAGTGTGGAAAAACCACTTTTTGCACTTGTGATAGTGTTGAAAAACCACTTTTGCACTTGTATTAGTGTGGAAAAAACACTTTTTGCACTTGTGTTGGTGCAGGAAACCACTTTTGCATTTGTATTAGTGTGGAAAAAACACTTTTTGCACTTGTGTTAGTGTTGAAAAATCACTTTTCGCACTTGTGTTAGTGTTGAAAAACCACTTTTCGCACTTGTGTTAGTGTTGAAAAAACACTTTTCGCACTTGTATTAGTGTTGAAAAACGACTTTTCGCACTTGTGTTAGTGTTGAAAAACCACTTTTCGCACTTGTGTTAGTGTTGAAAAACCACTTTTCGCACTTGTGTTGGTGCAGGAAACCACTTTTGCACTTGTATTAGTGTGGAAAAAACACTTTTTGCACTTGTGTTAGTGTTGAAAAACCACTTTTCGCACTTGTGTTGGTGCAGGAAACCACTTTTGCACTTGTATTAGTGTGGAAAAAACACTTTTTGCACTTGTGATAGTGTTGAAAAACCACTTTTCGCACTTGTGTTGGTGCAGGAAACCACTTTTGCACTTGTATTAGTGTGGAAAAACCACATTTCGCACTTGTGTTCGTGTTGAAAAACCACTTTTCGCACTTGTGTTAGTGTTGAAAAACCACTTTTCGCACTTGTGTTGGTGCGGGAAACCACTTTTGCACTTTTATTAGTGTGGAAAAAACACTTTTTGCACTTGTGATAGTGTTGAAAAACCACTTTTCACATTTGTGTTAGTGTTGAAAAACCACTTTTCGCACTTGTGTTGGAGCAGGAAACCACTTTTGCACTTGTATTAGTGTGGAAAAAACACTTTTCGCACTTGTGTTAGTGTTGAAAAACCACTTTTTGCATTTGTGTTAGTGTTGAAAAACCACTTTTCGCACTTGTGTTAGTGTTGAAAAACCACTCTTCGCACTTGTGTTGGTGCAGGAAACCACTTTTGCACTTGTATTAGTGTGGAAAAAACACTTTTTGCACTTGTGATAGTGTTGAAAAACCACTTTTCACACTTGTGTTAGTGTTGAAAAACCACTTTTTGCACTTGTGTTAGTGTTGAAAAACCACTTTTCGCACTTGTGTTGGTGCAGGAAACCACTTTTGCACTTGTATTAGTGTGGAAAAAACACTTTTTGCACTTGTGATAGTGTTGAAAAACCACTTTTCGCACTTGTGTTAGTGTTGAAAAACCACTTTTCGCACTTGTGTTGGTGCAGGAAACCACTTTTGCACTTGTATTAGTGTGGAAAAAACACTTTTTGCACTTGTGATAGTGTTGAAAAACCACTTTTCGCACTTGTGTTGGTGCAGGAAACCACTTTTGCACTTGTATTAGTGTGGAAAAAACACTTTTTGCACTTGTGTTGGTGCAGGAAACCACTTTTGCACTTGTATTAGTGTGGAAAAAACACTTTTTGCACTTGTGTTAGTGTTGAAAAACCACTTTTCGCACTTGTGTTAGTGTTGAAAAACCACTTTTCGCACTTGTGTTAGTGTTGAAAAACCACTTTTCGCACTTGTGTTAGTGTTGAAAAACCACTTTTCGCACTTGTGTTAGTGTTGAAAAACCACTTTTCGCACTTGTGTTGGTGCAGGAAACCACTTTTGCACTTGTATTAGTGTGGAAAAAACACTTTTTGCACTTGTGATAGTGTTGAAAAACCACTTTTCACATTTGTGTTAGTGTTGAAAAACCACTTTTCGCACTTGTGTTGGTGCAGGAAACCACTTTTGCACTTGTATTAGTGTGGCAAAAACACTTTTCGCACTTGTGTTAGTGTTGAAAAACCACTTTTCGCACTTATGTTAGTGTTGAAAAACCACTTTTCGCACTTGTGTTAGTGTTGAAAAACCACTTTTCGCACTTGTGTTGGTGCAGGAAACCACTTTTGCACTTGTATTAGTGTGGAAAAAACACTTTTTGCACTTGTGATAGTGTTGAAAAACCACTTTTCGCACTTGTGTTGGTGCAGGAAACCACTTTTGCACTTGTATTAGTGTGGAAAAACCACTTTTCGCACTTGTGTTCGTGTTGAAAAACCACTTTTGGCACTTGTGTTAGTGTTGAAAAACCACTTTTCGCACTTGTGTTGGTGCGGGAAACCACTTTTGCACTTTTATTAGTGTGGAAAAAAGACTTTTTGCACTTGTGATAGTGTTGAAAAACCACTTTTCACATTTGTGTTAGTGTTGAAAAACCACTTTTCGCACTTGTGTTGGAGCAGGAAACCACTTTTGCACTTGTATTAGTGTGGAAAAAACACTTTTCGCACTTGTGTTAGTGTTGAAAAACCACTTTTTGCATTTGTGTTAGTGTTGAAAAACCACTTTTCGCACTTGTGTTAGTGTTGAAAAACCACTTTTCGCACTTGTGTTGGTGCAGGAAACCACTTTTGCACTTGTATTGGTGTGGAAAACACTTTTTGCACTTGTGTTGGTGCAGGAAACCACTTTTGCACTTGTATTAGTGTGGAAAAAACACTTTTTGCACTTGTGTTAGTGTTGAAAAACCACTTTTCGCACTTGTGTTAGTGTTGAAAAACCACTTTTCGCACTTGTGTTAGTGTTGAAAAACCACTTTTCGCACTTGTGTTAGTGTTGAAAAACCACTTTTCGCACTTGTGTTAGTGTTGAAAAACCACTTTTCGCACTTGTGTTGGTGCAGGAAACCACTTTTGCACTTGTATTAGTGTGGAAAAAACACTTTTTGCACTTGTGATAGTGTTGAAAAACCACTTTTCGCACTTGTGTTGGTGCAGGAAACCACTTTTGCACTTGTATTAGTGTGGAAAAAACACTTTTTGCACTTGTGTTGGTGCAGGAAACCACTTTTGCACTTGTATTAGTGTGGAAAAAACACTTTTTGCACTTGTGTTAGTGTTGAAAAACCACTTTTCGCACTTGTGTTAGTGTTGAAAAACCACTTTTCGCACTTGTGTTAGTGATGAAAAACCACTTTTCGCACTTGTGTTAGTGTTGAAAAACCACTTTTCGCACTTGTGTTGGTGCAGGAAACCACTTTTGCACTTGTATTAGTGTGGAAAAAACACTTTTTGCACTTATGTTAGTGTTGAAAAACCACTTTCGCACTTGTGTTGGTGCAGGAAACCACTTTTGCACTTGTATTAGTGTGGAAAAACCACTTTTCGCACTTGTGTTAGTGTTGAAAAACCACTTTTCGCACTTGTGTTAGTGTTGAAAAACCACTTTTCGCACTTGTGTTAGTGTTGAAAAACCACTTTTCGCACTTGTGTTGGTGCAGAAAACCACTTTTGCACTTGTATTAGTGTGGAAAAAACACTTTTTGCACTTGTGATAGTGTTGAAAAACCACTTTTCGCACTTGTGTTAGTGTTGAAAAACCACTTTTCGCACTTGTGTTGGTGCAGGAAACCACTTTTGCACTTGTATTAGTGTGGCAAAACCACTTTTTGCACTTGTGATAGTGTTGAAAAACCACTTTTCGCACTTGTGTTAGTGTTGAAAAATCACTTTTCGCACTTGTGTTGGTGCAGGAAACCACTTTTGCACTTGTATTAGTGTGGACAAACCACTTTTCGCACTTGTGTTAGTGTTGAAAAACCACTTTTCGCACTTGTGTTAGTGTTGAAAAACCACTTTTCGCACTTGTGTTGGTGCAGGAAACCACTTTTGCACTTGTATTAATGTGGAATAAACACTTTTTGCACTTGTGATAGTGTTGAAAAACCACTTTTCGCACTTGTGTTAGTGTGGAAAAACCACTCTTCGCACTTGTGTTGGTGTTGAAAAACCACTTTCGCACTTGTGTTGGTGCAGGAAACCACTTTTGCACTTGTATTAGTGTGGAAAAACCACTTTTCGCACTTGTGTTAGTGTTGAAAAACCACTTTTCGCACTTGTGTTAGTGTTGAAAAACCACTTTTCGCACTTGTGTTAGTGTTGAAAAACCACTTTTCGCACTTGTGTTGGTGCAGAAAACCACTTTTGCACTTGTATTAGTGTGGAAAAACCACTTTTCGCACTTGTGTTAGTGTTGAAAAACCACTTTTCGCATTTGTGTTAGTGTTGAAAAACCACTTTTCGCACTTGTGTTTTTGCAGGAAACCACTTTTGCACTTGTATTAGTGTGTAAAAAACCCTTTTTGCACTTGCGATAGTGTTGAAAAACCACTTTTCGCACTTGTGTTGGTGTTGAAAAACCACTTTTCGCACTTGTGTTGGTGTTGAAAAACCACTTTTCGCACTTGTGTTGGTGCAGGAAACCACTTTTGCACTTGTATTAGTGTGGAAAAACCACTTTTCGCACTTGTGTTAGTGTTGAAAAACCACTTTTCGCACTTGTGTTGGTGCAGGAAACCACTTTTGCACTTGTATTAGTGTGGAAAAAACACTTTTTGCACTTGTGATAGTGTTGAAAAACCACTTTTCGCACTTGTGTTAGTGTTGAAAAACCACTTTTCGCACTTCTGTTAGTGTTGAAAAACCACTTTTCGCACTTGTGTTGGTGCAGGAAACCACTTTGCACTTGTATTAGTGTGGGAAAACCACTTTTTGCACTTGTATTAATGTGGAATAAACACTTTTTGCACTTGTGATAGTGTTGAAAAACCACTTTTCACACTTGTGTTAGTGTTGAAAAACCACTTTTCGCACTTGTGTTGGTGCAGGAAACCACTTTTACACTTGTATTAGTGTGGAAAAACCACTTTTCGCACTTGTGTTAGTGTTGCAAAACCACTTTTCGCACTTGTGTTATTGTTGCAAAAACCACTTTCCGCACTCGTATTGGCGTTGAAAACCACTTTTTGCACTTGTGTTGGTGTTGCAAAACCACTTTCCATACTTGTGCTGGCATTGAAAACCACTTTACACACATGTGCTCATGTTGAAAACCACTTTTCGCACTTGTGTTGGTGTTGTAAAACCACTTTTCGCACTTGCGCCCGTGTTGAAAACCAAAATTCGCATTTGTCTTAGTGTTGCAAAACCAATTTCCACACTTGTGCTGGCGTTGAAAACCACTTTCCACACTCGTGCTCATGTTGAAAACCACTTTTCGCAATTGGATTATTGTTGCAAAACCACTTTCCACACTTGTGTTATTGTTGGAAAACCAATTTCCACACTTGTGCTTGCATTGAAAACCACTTTTCGCAATCGGGTTCGTGTTGCAAAACCAGTTATCGCACTTGTGCTCGTGTTGAAAACCACTTTCCACACTTGTGTTAGTGTTGCAAACCACTTTCCGCACTCGTGCTGGTGTTGTTCGCCATTATTCCATTTGTGTTGGTGTTTCAAAAACCAATTTCCACACTTATGCTGGCATTGAAAACCACTTTCCGCATTTGGGTTGGTGATGCAAAACCACTTATCGCACTTGTGCTCATGTTGAAAACCACTTACCACACTTGTGTTAGTGTTGAAAAACCACTTTTCGCACTTGTGTTGGTGCAGGAAACCACTTTTGCACTTGTATTAGTGTGGAAAAAACACTTTTTGCACTTGTGTTAGTGTTGAAAAACCACTTTTCGCACTTGTGTTGGTGCAGGAAACCACTTTTGCACTTGTATTAGTGTGGAAAAAACACTTTTTGCACTTGTGATAGTGTTGAAAAACCACTTTTCGCACTTGTGTTGGTGCAGGAAACCACTTTTGCACTTGTATTAGTGTGGAAAAACCACATTTCGCACTTGTGTTCGTGTTGAAAAACCACTTTTCGCACTTGTGTTAGTGTTGAAAAACCACTTTTCGCACTTGTGTTGGTGCGGGAAACCACTTTTGCACTTTTATTAGTGTGGAAAAAACACTTTTTGCACTTGTGATAGTGTTGAAAAACCACTTTTCACATTTGTGTTAGTGTTGAAAAACCACTTTTCGCACTTGTGTTGGAGCAGGAAACCACTTTTGCACTTGTATTAGTGTGGAAAAAACACTTTTCGCACTTGTGTTAGTGTTGAAAAACCACTTTTTGCATTTGTGTTAGTGTTGAAAAACCACTTTTCGCACTTGTGTTAGTGTTGAAAAACCACTCTTCGCACTTGTGTTGGTGCAGGAAACCACTTTTGCACTTGTATTAGTGTGGAAAAAACACTTTTTGCACTTGTGATAGTGTTGAAAAACCACTTTTCACACTTGTGTTAGTGTTGAAAAACCACTTTTTGCACTTGTGTTAGTGTTGAAAAACCACTTTTCGCACTTGTGTTGGTGCAGGAAACCACTTTTGCACTTGTATTAGTGTGGAAAAAACACTTTTTGCACTTGTGATAGTGTTGAAAAACCACTTTTCGCACTTGTGTTAGTGTTGAAAAACCACTTTTCGCACTTGTGTTGGTGCAGGAAACCACTTTTGCACTTGTATTAGTGTGGAAAAAACACTTTTTGCACTTGTGATAGTGTTGAAAAACCACTTTTCGCACTTGTGTTGGTGCAGGAAACCACTTTTGCACTTGTATTAGTGTGGAAAAAACACTTTTTGCACTTGTGTTGGTGCAGGAAACCACTTTTGCACTTGTATTAGTGTGGAAAAAACACTTTTTGCACTTGTGTTAGTGTTGAAAAACCACTTTTCGCACTTGTGTTAGTGTTGAAAAACCACTTTTCGCACTTGTGTTAGTGTTGAAAAACCACTTTTCGCACTTGTGTTAGTGTTGAAAAACCACTTTTCGCACTTGTGTTAGTGTTGAAAAACCACTTTTCGCACTTGTGTTGGTGCAGGAAACCACTTTTGCACTTGTATTAGTGTGGAAAAAACACTTTTTGCACTTGTGATAGTGTTGAAAAACCACTTTTCACATTTGTGTTAGTGTTGAAAAACCACTTTTCGCACTTGTGTTGGTGCAGGAAACCACTTTTGCACTTGTATTAGTGTGGCAAAAACACTTTTCGCACTTGTGTTAGTGTTGAAAAACCACTTTTCGCACTTATGTTAGTGTTGAAAAACCACTTTTCGCACTTGTGTTAGTGTTGAAAAACCACTTTTCGCACTTGTGTTGGTGCAGGAAACCACTTTTGCACTTGTATTAGTGTGGAAAAAACACTTTTTGCACTTGTGATAGTGTTGAAAAACCACTTTTCGCACTTGTGTTGGTGCAGGAAACCACTTTTGCACTTGTATTAGTGTGGAAAAACCACTTTTCGCACTTGTGTTCGTGTTGAAAAACCACTTTTGGCACTTGTGTTAGTGTTGAAAAACCACTTTTCGCACTTGTGTTGGTGCGGGAAACCACTTTTGCACTTTTATTAGTGTGGAAAAAAGACTTTTTGCACTTGTGATAGTGTTGAAAAACCACTTTTCACATTTGTGTTAGTGTTGAAAAACCACTTTTCGCACTTGTGTTGGAGCAGGAAACCACTTTTGCACTTGTATTAGTGTGGAAAAAACACTTTTCGCACTTGTGTTAGTGTTGAAAAACCACTTTTTGCATTTGTGTTAGTGTTGAAAAACCACTTTTCGCACTTGTGTTAGTGTTGAAAAACCACTTTTCGCACTTGTGTTGGTGCAGGAAACCACTTTTGCACTTGTATTGGTGTGGAAAACACTTTTTGCACTTGTGTTGGTGCAGGAAACCACTTTTGCACTTGTATTAGTGTGGAAAAAACACTTTTTGCACTTGTGTTAGTGTTGAAAAACCACTTTTCGCACTTGTGTTAGTGTTGAAAAACCACTTTTCGCACTTGTGTTAGTGTTGAAAAACCACTTTTCGCACTTGTGTTAGTGTTGAAAAACCACTTTTCGCACTTGTGTTAGTGTTGAAAAACCACTTTTCGCACTTGTGTTGGTGCAGGAAACCACTTTTGCACTTGTATTAGTGTGGAAAAAACACTTTTTGCACTTGTGATAGTGTTGAAAAACCACTTTTCGCACTTGTGTTGGTGCAGGAAACCACTTTTGCACTTGTATTAGTGTGGAAAAAACACTTTTTGCACTTGTGTTGGTGCAGGAAACCACTTTTGCACTTGTATTAGTGTGGAAAAAACACTTTTTGCACTTGTGTTAGTGTTGAAAAACCACTTTTCGCACTTGTGTTAGTGTTGAAAAACCACTTTTCGCACTTGTGTTAGTGATGAAAAACCACTTTTCGCACTTGTGTTAGTGTTGAAAAACCACTTTTCGCACTTGTGTTGGTGCAGGAAACCACTTTTGCACTTGTATTAGTGTGGAAAAAACACTTTTTGCACTTATGTTAGTGTTGAAAAACCACTTTCGCACTTGTGTTGGTGCAGGAAACCACTTTTGCACTTGTATTAGTGTGGAAAAACCACTTTTCGCACTTGTGTTAGTGTTGAAAAACCACTTTTCGCACTTGTGTTAGTGTTGAAAAACCACTTTTCGCACTTGTGTTAGTGTTGAAAAACCACTTTTCGCACTTGTGTTGGTGCAGAAAACCACTTTTGCACTTGTATTAGTGTGGAAAAAACACTTTTTGCACTTGTGATAGTGTTGAAAAACCACTTTTCGCACTTGTGTTAGTGTTGAAAAACCACTTTTCGCACTTGTGTTGGTGCAGGAAACCACTTTTGCACTTGTATTAGTGTGGCAAAACCACTTTTTGCACTTGTGATAGTGTTGAAAAACCACTTTTCGCACTTGTGTTAGTGTTGAAAAATCACTTTTCGCACTTGTGTTGGTGCAGGAAACCACTTTTGCACTTGTATTAGTGTGGACAAACCACTTTTCGCACTTGTGTTAGTGTTGAAAAACCACTTTTCGCACTTGTGTTAGTGTTGAAAAACCACTTTTCGCACTTGTGTTGGTGCAGGAAACCACTTTTGCACTTGTATTAATGTGGAATAAACACTTTTTGCACTTGTGATAGTGTTGAAAAACCACTTTTCGCACTTGTGTTAGTGTGGAAAAACCACTCTTCGCACTTGTGTTGGTGTTGAAAAACCACTTTCGCACTTGTGTTGGTGCAGGAAACCACTTTTGCACTTGTATTAGTGTGGAAAAACCACTTTTCGCACTTGTGTTAGTGTTGAAAAACCACTTTTCGCACTTGTGTTAGTGTTGAAAAACCACTTTTCGCACTTGTGTTAGTGTTGAAAAACCACTTTTCGCACTTGTGTTGGTGCAGAAAACCACTTTTGCACTTGTATTAGTGTGGAAAAACCACTTTTCGCACTTGTGTTAGTGTTGAAAAACCACTTTTCGCATTTGTGTTAGTGTTGAAAAACCACTTTTCGCACTTGTGTTTTTGCAGGAAACCACTTTTGCACTTGTATTAGTGTGTAAAAAACCCTTTTTGCACTTGCGATAGTGTTGAAAAACCACTTTTCGCACTTGTGTTGGTGTTGAAAAACCACTTTTCGCACTTGTGTTGGTGTTGAAAAACCACTTTTCGCACTTGTGTTGGTGCAGGAAACCACTTTTGCACTTGTATTAGTGTGGAAAAACCACTTTTCGCACTTGTGTTAGTGTTGAAAAACCACTTTTCGCACTTGTGTTGGTGCAGGAAACCACTTTTGCACTTGTATTAGTGTGGAAAAAACACTTTTTGCACTTGTGATAGTGTTGAAAAACCACTTTTCGCACTTGTGTTAGTGTTGAAAAACCACTTTTCGCACTTCTGTTAGTGTTGAAAAACCACTTTTCGCACTTGTGTTGGTGCAGGAAACCACTTTGCACTTGTATTAGTGTGGGAAAACCACTTTTTGCACTTGTATTAATGTGGAATAAACACTTTTTGCACTTGTGATAGTGTTGAAAAACCACTTTTCACACTTGTGTTAGTGTTGAAAAACCACTTTTCGCACTTGTGTTGGTGCAGGAAACCACTTTTACACTTGTATTAGTGTGGAAAAACCACTTTTCGCACTTGTGTTAGTGTTGCAAAACCACTTTTCGCACTTGTGTTATTGTTGCAAAAACCACTTTCCGCACTCGTATTGGCGTTGAAAACCACTTTTTGCACTTGTGTTGGTGTTGCAAAACCACTTTCCATACTTGTGCTGGCATTGAAAACCACTTTACACACATGTGCTCATGTTGAAAACCACTTTTCGCACTTGTGTTGGTGTTGTAAAACCACTTTTCGCACTTGCGCCCGTGTTGAAAACCAAAATTCGCATTTGTCTTAGTGTTGCAAAACCAATTTCCACACTTGTGCTGGCGTTGAAAACCACTTTCCACACTCGTGCTCATGTTGAAAACCACTTTTCGCAATTGGATTATTGTTGCAAAACCACTTTCCACACTTGTGTTATTGTTGGAAAACCAATTTCCACACTTGTGCTTGCATTGAAAACCACTTTTCGCAATCGGGTTCGTGTTGCAAAACCAGTTATCGCACTTGTGCTCGTGTTGAAAACCACTTTCCACACTTGTGTTAGTGTTGCAAACCACTTTCCGCACTCGTGCTGGTGTTGTTCGCCATTATTCCATTTGTGTTGGTGTTTCAAAAACCAATTTCCACACTTATGCTGGCATTGAAAACCACTTTCCGCATTTGGGTTGGTGATGCAAAACCACTTATCGCACTTGTGCTCATGTTGAAAACCACTTACCACACTTGTGTTAGTGTTGCAAACCACTGTATGCACTCGTGCTTGTGTTGTAAACCATTATTCGCATTTGTATTAGTGTTGCAAAAACCAATTTCCACACTTCTGCTGCCATTGAAAAGCACTTTCAGCACTCGTGCTAGTGTTGAAAACCACTTTTCGCATTTGTTTTAGTGTTGCACAACCACTTTCTGTGCCCGTGCTGGTGTTGCAAACCACTTATCACACTTGTGTTAGTGTTTCAAACCACTTTTCTCACTCGTGCTTGTGTTCCAAAACCACTCATCACACTTGTGTTCGTGTTGCAAAACCACTTTTTGCACTTGTGTTATTGTTGCAAAAACCACTTGCCGCACTCATACTGGCATTGAAAACCACTTATCGCACTTGGGTTTGTGTTGCAACACCACTTTCGCACCTGTGTTAATGTTGCAAAACAACTTTCGCCCTTGTGTTATTGTTGCAAAACCACTTTTCGCACTTGTGTTAGTGTTGCAAATCCACTTTTCGCACTTGCGCTGGTGTTGAAAACCACAATTGGGATTTATCTTGGTGTTGCAAAACCACTTATTGCACCTGTGCTCGTGTTGAAAACCACTTTCCACACTTGTGTTAGTGTTGCAAAACCACTTTCCACACTTGTGCTGGCATTGAAAACCACTTTACACACATGTGCTCGTATTGCTAAACCACTTTCTGCACTTGCGCTGGCGTCGAAAACCACTTCTTGCACTTTAGCTTGTGTTGAAAACCACTTTTCGCGCTCCTATTGGTGTTCAAAACCACTTTTTGCAATTGTGTTAGTGTTGCAAAACCACTTGTCTCACCTGTGTTAGTGTTGCAAAAGCACTTTTCGCACTTGTGCTGGCGTTGAAAACCACTCTCCGCACTTGAGCTAGTGTTGCAAAACCACTTTCCAAACTTGCATTCGTGTTGAAAACAACTTTCCACACTGTGCTGACGTTGAAAACTAATTTTTGCGTTAGTGTTAGTGTTGTAAAACCACTTTCCACACTTGTGCTGGCATTGAAAACCACTTTTCACACATGTGCTATGATTGCAAACCACTTTCTGCACTTTTGCTGGCGTTGAAAACAACGTTTTGCCCTTCTGCTGGTGTTGAAAACCACATTTCCCGCTACTCTTAGTGTTGCAAAACCACTTATCACACTTGTGTTAATGTTGCAAAACCACTTTTCGCACTTGTGTTATTGTTGCAAAAACCACTTTCCGCACTCGTATTGGCGTTGAAAACCACTTTTTGCACTTGTGTTGGTGTTGCAAAACAACTTTCCATACTTGTGCTGGCACTGAAAACCACTTTACACACATGTGCTCATGTTGAAAACCACTTTTCGCACTTGTGTTGGTGATGTAAAACCACTTTTCGCACTTGCGCCCGTGTTGAAAACCACAATTCGCATTTGTCTTAGTGTTGCAAAACCAATTTCCACACTTGTGCTGGCGTTGAAAAACCACTTTTCGCACTTGTGCTGGTGCAGGAAACCACTTTTGCACTTGTGATAGTGTTGAAAAACCACATTTCGCACTTTTGTTAGTGTTGAAATACCACTTTTCGCACTTGTGTTGGTGCAGGAAACCACTTTTGCACTTGTATTAGTGTGGAAAAACCACTTTTCGCACTTGTGTTAGTGTTGAAAAACCACTTTTCGCACTTGTGTTGATGTTGAAAAACCACTTTTCGCACTTGTGTTGGTGCAGGAAACCACTTTTGCACTTGTATTAGTGTGGAAAAAACACTTTTTGCACTTGTATTAGTGTGGAAAAACCACTTTTCGCACTTGTGTTAGTGTTGAAAAACCACTTTTCGCACTTGTGTTGGTGCAGGAAACCATTTTTGCACTTGTATTAGTGTGGGAAAAACACTTTTTGCACTTGTGATAGTGTTGAAAAACCACTTTTTGCACTTGTGTTAGTGTTGAAAAACCACTTTTCGCACTTGTGTTGGTGCAGGAAACCATTTTTGCACTTGTATTAGTGTGGAAAAAACACTTTTTGCACTTGTGATAGTGTTGAAAAACCACTTTTCGCACTTGTGTTAGTGTTGAAAAACCACTTTTCGCACTTCTGTTAGTGTTGAAAAACCACTTTTCGCACTTGTGTTGATGCAGGAAACCACTTTGCACTTGTATTAGTGTGGAAAAACCACTTTTTGCACTTGTGATAGTGTTGAAAAACCACTTTTTGCACTTGTGTTGGTGTTGAAAAACCACTTTTCGCACTTGTGTTGGTGCAGGAAACCACTTTTGCACTTGTATTAGTGTGGAAAAACCACTTTTCGCACTTGTGTTAGTGTTGATAAACCACTTTTGCACTTGTATTAGTGTGGAAAAAACACTTTTTGCACTTGTGATAGTGTTGAAAAATCACTTTTCGCACTTGTGTTAGTGTTGAAAAAACACTTTTCGCACTTGTGTTGGTGCAGGAAACCACTTTTGCACTTGTATTAGTGTGGAAAAAACACTTTTTGCACTTGTGATAGTGTTGAAAAACCACTTTTCACATTTGTGTTAGTGTTGAAAAACCACTTTTCGCACTTGTGTTGGTGCAGGAAATCACTTTTGCACTTGTATTAGTGTGGCAAAAACACTTGTCGCACTTGTGTTAGTGTTGAAAAACCACTTTTCGCACTTATGTTAGTGTTGAAAAACCACTTTTCGCACTTGTGTTAGTGTTGAAAAAACACTTTTCGCACTTGTGTTGGTGCAGGAAACCACTTTTGCACTTGTATTAGTGTGGAAAAAACACTTTTTGCACTTGTGATAGTGTTGAAAAACCACTTTTCGCACTTGTGTTGGTGCAGGAAACCACTTTTACACTTGTATTAGTGTGGAAATTTTTTTTTTAGCACTTTTGATAGTGTTGAAAAATCAATTTTCGCACTTGTATTAGTGTGGAAAAAACACTTTTTGCACTTGTGTTGGTGCAGGAAACCACTTTTGCACTTGTATTAGTGTGGAAAAAACACTTTTTGCACTTGTGTTAGTGTTGAAAAATCACTTTTCGCACTTGTGATAGTGTTGAAAAACCACTTTTCGCACTTGTGTTGGTGCAGGAAACCACTTTTGCACTTGTATTAGTGTGGAAAAAACACTTTTTGCACTTGTGTTGGTGCAGGAAACCACTTTTGCACTTGTATTAGTGTGGAAAAAACACTTTTTGCACTTGTGATAGTGTTGAAAAACCACTTTTCGCACTTGTGTTCGTGTTGAAAAACCACTTTTCGCACTTGTGTTGGTGCAGGAAACCACTTTTGCACTTGTATTAGTGTGGAAAAACACTTTTTGCACTTGTGATAGTGTTGAAAAACCACTTTTCGCACTTGTGTTGGTGCAGGAAACCACTTTTGCACTTGTATTAGTGTGGAAAAAACACTTTTTGCACTTGTGTTGGTGCAGGAAACCACTTTTGCACTTGTATTAGTGTGGAAAAACACTTTTTGCACTTGTGATAGTGTTGAAAAACCACTTTTCGCACTTGTGTTGGTGCAGGAAACCACTTTTGCACTTGTATTAGTGTGGAAAAAACACTTTTTGCACTTGTGTTGGTGCAGGAAACCACTTTTGCACTTGTATTAGTGTGGAAAAAACACTTTTTGCACTTGTGTTAGTGTTGAAAAATCACTTTTCGCACTTGTGTTAGTGTTGAAAAACCACTTTTCGCACTTGTGTTAGTGTTGAAAAACCACTTTTCGCACTTGTGTTAGTGTTGAAAAACCACTTTTCGCACTTGTGTTAGTGTTGAAAAACCACTTTTCGCACTTGTGTTGGTGCAGGAAACCACTTTTACACTTGTATTAGTGTGGAAAAACCACTTTTCGCACTTGTGTTAGTGTTGCAAAACCACTTTTCGCACTTGTGTTATTGTTGCAAAAACCACTTTCCGCACTCGTATTGGCGTTGAAAACCACTTTTTGCACTTGTGTTGGTGTTGCAAAACCACTTTCCATACTTGTGCTGGCATTGAAAACCACTTTACACACATGTGCTCATGTTGAAAACCACTTTTCGCACTTGTGTTGGTGTTGTAAAACCACTTTTCGCACTTGCGCCCGTGTTGAAAACCAAAATTCGCATTTGTCTTAGTGTTGCAAAACCAATTTCCACACTTGTGCTGGCGTTGAAAAGCACTTTCAGCACTCGTGCTAGTGTTGAAAAACCACTTTTTGCACTTGTGATAGTGTTGAAAAACCACTTTTTGCACTTGTGTTAGTGTTGAAAAACCACTTTTCGCACTTGTGTTGGTGCAGGAAACCATTTTTGCACTTGTATTAGTGTGGAAAAAACACTTTTTGCACTTGTGATAGTGTTGAAAAACCACTTTTCGCACTTGTGTTAGTGTTGAAAAACCACTTTTCGCACTTCTGTTAGTGTTGAAAAACCACTTTTCGCACTTGTGTTGATGCAGGAAACCACTTTGCACTTGTATTAGTGTGGAAAAACCACTTTTTGCACTTGTGATAGTGTTGAAAAACCACTTTTTGCACTTGTGTTGGTGTTGAAAAACCACTTTTCGCACTTGTGTTGGTGCAGGAAACCACTTTTGCACTTGTATTAGTGTGGAAAAACCACTTTTCGCACTTGTGTTAGTGTTGATAAACCACTTTTGCACTTGTATTAGTGTGGAAAAAACACTTTTTGCACTTGTGATAGTGTTGAAAAATCACTTTTCGCACTTGTGTTAGTGTTGAAAAAACACTTTTCGCACTTGTGTTGGTGCAGGAAACCACTTTTGCACTTGTATTAGTGTGGAAAAAACACTTTTTGCACTTGTGATAGTGTTGAAAAACCACTTTTCACATTTGTGTTAGTGTTGAAAAACCACTTTTCGCACTTGTGTTGGTGCAGGAAATCACTTTTGCACTTGTATTAGTGTGGCAAAAACACTTGTCGCACTTGTGTTAGTGTTGAAAAACCACTTTTCGCACTTATGTTAGTGTTGAAAAACCACTTTTCGCACTTGTGTTAGTGTTGAAAAAACACTTTTCGCACTTGTGTTGGTGCAGGAAACCACTTTTGCACTTGTATTAGTGTGGAAAAAACACTTTTTGCACTTGTGATAGTGTTGAAAAACCACTTTTCGCACTTGTGTTGGTGCAGGAAACCACTTTTACACTTGTATTAGTGTGGAAATTTTTTTTTTAGCACTTTTGATAGTGTTGAAAAATCAATTTTCACACTTGTATTAGTGTGGAAAAAACACTTTTTGCACTTGTGTTGGTGCAGGAAACCACTTTTGCACTTGTATTAGTGTGGAAAAAACACTTTTTGCACTTGTGTTAGTGTTGAAAAATCACTTTTCGCACTTGTGATAGTGTTGAAAAACCACTTTTCGCACTTGTGTTGGTGCAGGAAACCACTTTTGCACTTGTATTAGTGTGGAAAAAACACTTTTTGCACTTGTGTTGGTGCAGGAAACCACTTTTGCACTTGTATTAGTGTGGAAAAAACACTTTTTGCACTTGTGATAGTGTTGAAAAACCACTTTTCGCACTTGTGTTCGTGTTGAAAAACCACTTTTCGCACTTGTGTTGGTGCAGGAAACCACTTTTGCACTTGTATTAGTGTGGAAAAACACTTTTTGCACTTGTGATAGTGTTGAAAAACCACTTTTCGCACTTGTGTTGGTGCAGGAAACCACTTTTGCACTTGTATTAGTGTGGAAAAAACACTTTTTGCACTTGTGTTGGTGCAGGAAACCACTTTTGCACTTGTATTAGTGTGGAAAAACACTTTTTGCACTTGTGATAGTGTTGAAAAACCACTTTTCGCACTTGTGTTGGTGCAGGAAACCACTTTTGCACTTGTATTAGTGTGGAAAAAACACTTTTTGCACTTGTGTTGGTGCAGGAAACCACTTTTGCACTTGTATTAGTGTGGAAAAAACACTTTTTGCACTTGTGTTAGTGTTGAAAAATCACTTTTCGCACTTGTGTTAGTGTTGAAAAACCACTTTTCGCACTTGTGTTAGTGTTGAAAAACCACTTTTCGCACTTGTGTTAGTGTTGAAAAACCACTTTTCGCACTTGTGTTAGTGTTGAAAAACCACTTTTCGCACTTGTGTTGGTGCAGGAAACCACTTTTACACTTGTATTAGTGTGGAAAAACCACTTTTCGCACTTGTGTTAGTGTTGCAAAACCACTTTTCGCACTTGTGTTATTGTTGCAAAAACCACTTTCCGCACTCGTATTGGCGTTGAAAACCACTTTTTGCACTTGTGTTGGTGTTGCAAAACCACTTTCCATACTTGTGCTGGCATTGAAAACCA
Organism: Myxine glutinosa; assembly: GCF_964187855.1. Taxonomy (NCBI): domain Eukaryota; kingdom Metazoa; phylum Chordata; class Myxini; order Myxiniformes; family Myxinidae; genus Myxine; species Myxine glutinosa. The sequence continues at coordinate 71,373 of NW_027616927.1, forward strand.
CTTTACACACATGTGCTCATGTTGAAAACCACTTTTCGCACTTGTGTTGGTGTTGTAAAACCACTTTTCGCACTTGCGCCCGTGTTGAAAACCAAAATTCGCATTTGTCTTAGTGTTGCAAAACCAATTTCCACACTTGTGCTGGCGTTGAAAACCACTTTCCACACTCGTGCTCATGTTGAAAACCACTTTTCGCAATTGGATTATTGTTGCAAAACCACTTTCCACACTTGTGTTATTGTTGGAAAACCAATTTCCACACTTGTGCTTGCATTGAAAACCACTTTTCGCAATCGGGTTCGTGTTGCAAAACCAGTTATCGCACTTGTGCTCGTGTTGAAAACCACTTTCCACACTTGTGTTAGTGTTGCAAACCACTTTCCGCACTCGTGCTGGTGTTGTTCGCCATTATTCCATTTGTGTTGGTGTTTCAAAAACCAATTTCCACACTTATGCTGGCATTGAAAACCACTTTCCGCATTTGGGTTGGTGATGCAAAACCACTTATCGCACTTGTGCTCATGTTGAAAACCACTTACCACACTTGTGTTAGTGTTGCAAACCACTGTATGCACTCGTGCTTGTGTTGTAAACCATTATTCGCATTTGTATTAGTGTTGCAAAAACCAATTTCCACACTTCTGCTGCCATTGAAAAGCACTTTCAGCACTCGTGCTAGTGTTGAAAACCACTTTTCGCATTTGTTTTAGTGTTGCACAACCACTTTCTGTGCCCGTGCTGGTGTTGCAAACCACTTATCACACTTGTGTTAGTGTTTCAAACCACTTTTCTCACTCGTGCTTGTGTTCCAAAACCACTCATCACACTTGTGTTCGTGTTGCAAAACCACTTTTTGCACTTGTGTTATTGTTGCAAAAACCACTTGCCGCACTCATACTGGCATTGAAAACCACTTATCGCACTTGGGTTTGTGTTGCAACACCACTTTCGCACCTGTGTTAATGTTGCAAAACAACTTTCGCCCTTGTGTTATTGTTGCAAAACCACTTTTCGCACTTGTGTTAGTGTTGCAAATCCACTTTTCGCACTTGCGCTGGTGTTGAAAACCACAATTGGGATTTACCTTGGTGTTGCAAAACCACTTATTGCACCTGTGCTCGTGTTGAAAACCACTTTCCACACTTGTGTTAGTGTTGCAAAACCACTTTCCACACTTGTGCTGGCATTGAAAACCACTTTACACACATGTGCTCGTATTGCTAAACCACTTTCTGCACTTGCGCTGGCGTCGAAAACCACTTCTTGCACTTTAGCTTGTGTTGAAAACCACTTTTCGCGCTCCTATTGGTGTTCAAAACCACTTTTTGCAATTGTGTTAGTGTTGCAAAACCACTTGTCTCACCTGTGTTAGTGTTGCAAAAGCACTTTTCGCACTTGTGCTGGCGTTGAAAACCACTCTCCGCACTTGAGCTAGTGTTGCAAAACCACTTTCCAAACTTGCATTCGTGTTGAAAACAACTTTCCACACTGTGCTGACGTTGAAAACTAATTTTTTCGTTAGTGTTAGTGTTGTAAAACCACTTTCCACACTTGTGCTGGCATTGAAAACCACTTTTCACACATGTGCTATGATTGCAAACCACTTTCTGCACTTTTGCTGGCGTTGAAAACAACGTTTTGCCCTTCTGCTGGTGTTGAAAACCACATTTCCCGCTACTCTTAGTGTTGCAAAACCACTTATCACACTTGTGTTAGTGTTGCAAAACCACTTTTCGCACTTGTGTTATTGTTGCAAAAACCACTTTCCGCACTCGTATTGGCGTTGAAAACCACTTTTTGCACTTGTGTTGGTGTTGCAAAACAACTTTCCATACTTGTGCTGGCATTGAAAACCACTTTACACACATGTGCTCATGTTGAAAACCACTTTTCGCACTTGTGTTGGTGATGTAAAACCACTTTTCGCACTTGCGCCCGTGTTGAAAACCACAATTCGCATTTGTCTTAGTGTTGCAAAACCAATTTCCACACTTGTGCTGGCGTTGAAAAACCACTTTTCGCACTTGTGCTGGTGCAGGAAACCACTTTTGCACTTGTATTAGTGTGGAAAAACCACTTTTCGCACTTGTGTTAGTGTTGAAAAACCACTTTTCGCACTTGTGTTGATGTTGAAAAACCACTTTTCGCACTTGTGTTGGTGCAGGAAACCACTTTTGCACTTGTATTAGTGTGGAAAAAACACTTTTTGCACTTGTATTAGTGTGGAAAAACCACTTTTCGCACTTGTGTTAGTGTTGAAAAACCACTTTTCGCACTTGTGTTGGTGCAGGAAACCATTTTTGCACTTGTATTAGTGTGGGAAAAACACTTTTTGCACTTGTGATAGTGTTGAAAAACCACTTTTTGCACTTGTGTTAGTGTTGAAAAACCACTTTTCGCACTTGTGTTGGTGCAGGAAACCATTTTTGCACTTGTATTAGTGTGGAAAAAACACTTTTTGCACTTGTGATAGTGTTGAAAAACCACTTTTCGCACTTGTGTTAGTGTTGAAAAACCACTTTTCGCACTTCTGTTAGTGTTGAAAAACCACTTTTCGCACTTGTGTTGGTGCAGGAAACCACTTTGCACTTGTATTAGTGTGGAAAAACCACTTTTTGCACTTGTGATAGTGTTGAAAAACCACTTTTTGCACTTGTGTTGGTGTTGAAAAACCACTTTTCGCACTTGTGTTGGTGCAGGAAACCACTTTTGCACTTGTATTAGTGTGGAAAAAACACTTTTTGCACTTGTGATAGTGTTGAAAAACCACTTTTCGCACTTGTGTTAGTGTTGAAAAAACACTTTTCGCACTTGTGTTGGTGCAGGAAACCACTTTTGCACTTGTATTAGTGTGGAAAAAACACTTTTTGCACTTGTGATAGTGTTGAAAAACCACTTTTCACATTTGTGTTAGTGTTGAAAAACCACTTTTCGCACTTGTGTTGGTGCAGGAAACCACTTTTGCACTTGTATTAGTGTGGAAAAACACTTTTTGCACTTGTGATAGTGTTGAAAAACCACTTTTCGCACTTGTGTTGGTGCAGGAAACCACTTTTGCACTTGTATTAGTGTGGAAAAAACACTTTTTGCACTTGTGTTGGTGCAGGAAACCACTTTTGCACTTGTATTAGTGTGGAAAAAACACTTTTTGCACTTGTGTTAGTGTTGAAAAATCACTTTTCGCACTTGTGTTAGTGTTGAAAAACCACTTTTCGCACTTGTGTTAGTGTTGAAAAACCACTTTTCGCACTTGTGTTAGTGTTGAAAAACCACTTTTCGCACTTGTGTTAGTGTTGAAAAACCACTTTTCGCACTTGTGTTGGTGCAGGAAACCACTTTTACACTTGTATTAGTGTGGAAAAACCACTTTTCGCACTTGTGTTAGTGTTGCAAAACCACTTTTCGCACTTGTGTTATTGTTGCAAAAACCACTTTCCGCACTCGTATTGGCGTTGAAAACCACTTTTTGCACTTGTGTTGGTGTTGCAAAACCACTTTCCATACTTGTGCTGGCATTGAAAACCACTTTACACACATGTGCTCATGTTGAAAACCACTTTTCGCACTTGTGTTGGTGTTGTAAAACCACTTTTCGCACTTGCGCCCGTGTTGAAAACCAAAATTCGCATTTGTCTTAGTGTTGCAAAACCAATTTCCACACTTGTGCTGGCGTTGAAAACCACTTTCCACACTCGTGCTCATGTTGAAAACCACTTTTCGCAATTGGATTATTGTTGCAAAACCACTTTCCACACTTGTGTTATTGTTGGAAAACCAATTTCCACACTTGTGCTTGCATTGAAAACCACTTTTCGCAATCGGGTTCGTGTTGCAAAACCAGTTATCGCACTTGTGCTCGTGTTGAAAACCACTTTCCACACTTGTGTTAGTGTTGCAAACCACTTTCCGCACTCGTGCTGGTGTTGTTCGCCATTATTCCATTTGTGTTGGTGTTTCAAAAACCAATTTCCACACTTATGCTGGCATTGAAAACCACTTTCCGCATTTGGGTTGGTGATGCAAAACCACTTATCGCACTTGTGCTCATGTTGAAAACCACTTACCACACTTGTGTTAGTGTTGCAAACCACTGTATGCACTCGTGCTTGTGTTGTAAACCATTATTCGCATTTGTATTAGTGTTGCAAAAACCAATTTCCACACTTCTGCTGCCATTGAAAAGCACTTTCAGCACTCGTGCTAGTGTTGAAAACCACTTTTCGCATTTGTTTTAGTGTTGCACAACCACTTTCTGTGCCCGTGCTGGTGTTGCAAACCACTTATCACACTTGTGTTAGTGTTTCAAACCACTTTTCTCACTCGTGCTTGTGTTCCAAAACCACTCATCACACTTGTGTTCGTGTTGCAAAACCACTTTTTGCACTTGTGTTATTGTTGCAAAAACCACTTGCCGCACTCATACTGGCATTGAAAACCACTTATCGCACTTGGGTTTGTGTTGCAACACCACTTTCGCACCTGTGTTAATGTTGCAAAACAACTTTCGCCCTTGTGTTATTGTTGCAAAACCACTTTTCGCACTTGTGTTAGTGTTGCAAATCCACTTTTCGCACTTGCGCTGGTGTTGAAAACCACAATTGGGATTTACCTTGGTGTTGCAAAACCACTTATTGCACCTGTGCTCGTGTTGAAAACCACTTTCCACACTTGTGTTAGTGTTGCAAAACCACTTTCCACACTTGTGCTGGCATTGAAAACCACTTTACACACATGTGCTCGTATTGCTAAACCACTTTCTGCACTTGCGCTGGCGTCGAAAACCACTTCTTGCACTTTAGCTTGTGTTGAAAACCACTTTTCGCGCTCCTATTGGTGTTCAAAACCACTTTTTGCAATTGTGTTAGTGTTGCAAAACCACTTGTCTCACCTGTGTTAGTGTTGCAAAAGCACTTTTCGCACTTGTGCTGGCGTTGAAAACCACTCTCCGCACTTGAGCTAGTGTTGCAAAACCACTTTCCAAACTTGCATTCGTGTTGAAAACAACTTTCCACACTGTGCTGACGTTGAAAACTAATTTTTTCGTTAGTGTTAGTGTTGTAAAACCACTTTCCACACTTGTGCTGGCATTGAAAACCACTTTTCACACATGTGCTATGATTGCAAACCACTTTCTGCACTTTTGCTGGCGTTGAAAACAACGTTTTGCCCTTCTGCTGGTGTTGAAAACCACATTTCCCGCTACTCTTAGTGTTGCAAAACCACTTATCACACTTGTGTTAGTGTTGCAAAACCACTTTTCGCACTTGTGTTATTGTTGCAAAAACCACTTTCCGCACTCGTATTGGCGTTGAAAACCACTTTTTGCACTTGTGTTGGTGTTGCAAAACAACTTTCCATACTTGTGCTGGCATTGAAAACCACTTTACACACATGTGCTCATGTTGAAAACCACTTTTCGCACTTGTGTTGGTGATGTAAAACCACTTTTCGCACTTGCGCCCGTGTTGAAAACCACAATTCGCATTTGTCTTAGTGTTGCAAAACCAATTTCCACACTTGTGCTGGCGTTGAAAAACCACTTTTCGCACTTGTGCTGGTGCAGGAAACCACTTTTGCACTTGTATTAGTGTGGAAAAACCACTTTTCGCACTTGTGTTAGTGTTGAAAAACCACTTTTCGCACTTGTGTTGATGTTGAAAAACCACTTTTCGCACTTGTGTTGGTGCAGGAAACCACTTTTGCACTTGTATTAGTGTGGAAAAAACACTTTTTGCACTTGTATTAGTGTGGAAAAACCACTTTTCGCACTTGTGTTAGTGTTGAAAAACCACTTTTCGCACTTGTGTTGGTGCAGGAAACCATTTTTGCACTTGTATTAGTGTGGGAAAAACACTTTTTGCACTTGTGATAGTGTTGAAAAACCACTTTTTGCACTTGTGTTAGTGTTGAAAAACCACTTTTCGCACTTGTGTTGGTGCAGGAAACCATTTTTGCACTTGTATTAGTGTGGAAAAAACACTTTTTGCACTTGTGGTAGTGTTGAAAAACCACTTTTCGCACTTGTGTTAGTGTTGAAAAACCACTTTTCGCACTTCTGTTAGTGTTGAAAAACCACTTTTCGCACTTGTGTTGGTGCAGGAAACCACTTTGCACTTGTATTAGTGTGGAAAAACCACTTTTTGCACTTGTGATAGTGTTGAAAAACCACTTTTTGCACTTGTGTTGGTGTTGAAAAACCACTTTTCGCACTTGTGTTGGTGCAGGAAACCACTTTTGCACTTGTATTAGTGTGGAAAAAACACTTTTTGCACTTGTGATAGTGTTGAAAAACCACTTTTCGCACTTGTGTTAGTGTTGAAAAAACACTTTTCGCACTTGTGTTGGTGCAGGAAACCACTTTTGCACTTGTATTAGTGTGGAAAAAACACTTTTTGCACTTGTGATAGTGTTGAAAAACCACTTTTCACATTTGTGTTAGTGTTGAAAAACCACTTTTCGCACTTGTGTTGGTGCAGGAAATCACTTTTGCACTTGTATTAGTGTGGCAAAAACACTTGTCGCACTTGTGTTAGTGTTGAAAAACCACTTTTCGCACTTATGTTAGTGTTGAAAAACCACTTTTCGCACTTGTGTTAGTGTTGAAAAAACACTTTTCGCACTTGTGTTGGTGCAGGAAACCACTTTTGCACTTGTATTAGTGTGGAAAAAACACTTTTTGCACTTGTGATAGTGTTGAAAAACCACTTTTCACATTTGTGTTAGTGTTGAAAAACCACTTTTCGCACTTGTGTTGGTGCAGGAAATCACTTTTGCACTTGTATTAGTGTGGCAAAAACACTTGTCGCACTTGTGTTAGTGTTGAAAAACCACTTTTCGCACTTATGTTAGTGTTGAAAAACCACTTTTCGCACTTGTGTTAGTGTTGAAAAAACACTTTTCGCACTTGTGTTGGTGCAGGAAACCACTTTTGCACTTGTATTAGTGTGGAAAAAACACTTTTTGCACTTGTGATAGTGTTGAAAAACCACTTTTCGCACTTGTGTTGGTGCAGGAAACCACTTTTACACTTGTATTAGTGTGGAAAATTTTTTTTTAGCACTTTTGATAGTGTTGAAAAATCAATTTTCGCACTTGTATTAGTGTGGAAAAAACACTTTTTGCACTTGTGTTGGTGCAGGAAACCACTTTTGCACTTGTATTAGTGTGGAAAAAACACTTTTTGCACTTGTGTTAGTGTTGAAAAATCACTTTTCGCACTTGTGATAGTGTTGAAAAACCACTTTTCGCACTTGTGTTGGTGCAGGAAACCACTTTTGCACTTGTATTAGTGTGGAAAAAACACTTTTTGCACTTGTGTTGGTGCAGGAAACCACTTTTGCACTTGTATTAGTGTGGAAAAAACACTTTTTGCACTTGTGATAGTGTTGAAAAACCACTTTTCGCACTTGTGTTCGTGTTGAAAAACCACTTTTCGCACTTGTGTTGGTGCAGGAAACCACTTTTGCACTTGTATTAGTGTGGAAAAACACTTTTTGCACTTGTGATAGTGTTGAAAAACCACTTTTCGCACTTGTGTTGGTGCAGGAAACCACTTTTGCACTTGTATTAGTGTGGAAAAAACACTTTTTGCACTTGTGTTGGTGCAGGAAACCACTTTTGCACTTGTATTAGTGTGGAAAAAACACTTTTTGCACTTGTGTTAGTGTTGAAAAATCACTTTTCGCACTTGTGTTAGTGTTGAAAAACCACTTTTCGCACTTGTGTTAGTGTTGAAAAACCACTTTTCGCACTTGTGTTAGTGTTGAAAAACCACTTTTCGCACTTGTGTTAGTGTTGAAAAACCACTTTTCGCACTTGTGTTGGTGCAGGAAACCACTTTTGCACTTGTATTAGTGTGGAAAAAACACTTTTTGCACTTGTGATAGTGTTGAAAAACCACTTTTCGCACGTGTGTTAGTGTTGAAAAACCACTTTTCGCACTTGTGTTGGTGCAGGAAACCACCTTTGCACTTCTATTAGTGTGGAAAAACCACTTTTTGCACTTGTGATAGTGTTGAAAAACCACTTTTCGCACTTGTGTTAGTGTTGAAAAACCACTTTTTGCACTTGTGTTAGTGTTGAAAAACCACTTTTCGCACTTGTGTTGGTGCAGGAAACCACTTTTGCACTTGTATTAGTGTGGAAAAAACACTTTTTGCACTTGTGTTAGTGTTGAAAAACCACTTTTCGCACTTGTGTTGGTGCAGGAAACCACTTTTGCACTTGTATTAGTGTGGAAAAAACACTTTTTGCACTTGTGATAGTGTTGAAAAACCACTTTTCGCACTTGTGTTAGTGTTGAAAAACCACTTTTCGCACTTGTGTTGGTGCAGGAAACCACTTTTGCACTTGTATTAGTGTGGAAAAAACACTTTTTGCACTTGTGATAGTGTTGAAAAACCACTTTTCACATTTGTGTTAGTGTTGAAAAACCACTTTTCGCACTTGTGTTGGTGCAGGAAACCACTTTTGCACTTGTATTAGTGTGGAAAAAACACTTTTCGCACTTGTGTTAGTGTTGAAAAACCACTTTTTGCATTTGTGTTAGTGTTGAAAAACCACTTTTCGCACTTGTGTTAGTGTTGAAAAACCACTTTTCGCACTTGTGTTGGTGCAGGAAACCACTTTTGCACTTGTATTAGTGTGGAAAAAACACTTTTTGCACTTGTGATAGTGTTGAAAAACCACTTTTCACACTTGTGTTAGTGTTGAAAAACCACTTTTTGCACTTGTGTTAGTGTTGAAAAACCACTTTTCGCACTTGTGTTGGTGCAGGAAACCACTTTTGCACTTGTATTAGTGTGGAAAAAACACTTTTTGCACTTGTGATAGTGTTGAAAAACCACTTTTCGCACTTGTGTTAGTGTTGAAAAACCACTTTTCGCACTTGTGTTGGTGCAGGAAACCACTTTTGCACTTGTATTAGTGTGGAAAAAACACTTTTTGCACTTGTGATAGTGTTGAAAAACCACTTTTCGCACTTGTGTTGGTGCAGGAAACCACTTTTGCACTTGTATTAGTGTGGAAAAAACACTTTTTGCACTTGTGTTGGTGCAGGAAACCACTTTTGCACTTGTATTAGTGTGGAAAAAACACTTTTTGCACTTGTGTTAGTGTTGAAAAACCACTTTTCGCACTTGTGTTAGTGTTGAAAAACCACTTTTCGCACTTGTGTTGGTGCAGGAAACCACCTTTGCACTTCTATTAGTGTGGAAAAACCACTTTTTGCACTTGTGATAGTGTTGAAAAACGACATTTCGCACTTGTGTTAGTGTTGAAAACCACTTTTCGCACTTGTGATAGTGTTGAAAAACCACTTTTCACACTTGTGTTAGTGTTGAAAAACCACTTTTCGCACTTGTGTTGGTGCAGGAAACCACTTTTGCACTTGTATTAGTGTGGAAAAAACACTTTTTGCACTTGTGATAGTGTTGAAAAACCACTTTTCACATTTGTGTTAGTGTTGAAAAACCACTTTTCGCACTTGTGTTGGTGCAGGAAATCACTTTTGCACTTGTATTAGTGTGGCAAAAACACTTGTCGCACTTGTGTTAGTGTTGAAAAACCACTTTTCGCACTTATGTTAGTGTTGAAAAACCACTTTTCGCACTTGTGTTAGTGTTGAAAAAACACTTTTCGCACTTGTGTTGGTGCAGGAAACCACTTTTGCACTTGTATTAGTGTGGAAAAAACACTTTTTGCACTTGTGATAGTGTTGAAAAACCACTTTTCGCACTTGTGTTGGTGCAGGAAACCACTTTTACACTTGTATTAGTGTGGAAAAATTTTTTTTAGCACTTTTGATAGTGTTGAAAAATCACTTTTCGCACTTGTATTAGTGTGGAAAAAACACTTTTTGCACTTGTGTTGGTGCAGGAAACCACTTTTGCACTTGTATTAGTGTGGAAAAAACACTTTTTGCACTTGTGTTAGTGTTGAAAAATCACTTTTCGCACTTGTGATAGTGTTGAAAAACCACTTTTCGCACTTGTGTTGGTGCAGGAAACCACTTTTGCACTTGTATTAGTGTGGAAAAAACACTTTTTGCACTTGTGTTGGTGCAGGAAACCACTTTTGCACTTGTATTAGTGTGGAAAAAACACTTTTTGCACTTGTGATAGTGTTGAAAAACCACTTTTCGCACTTGTGTTCGTGTTGAAAAACCACTTTTCGCACTTGTGTTGGTGCAGGAAACCACTTTTGCACTTGTATTAGTGTGGAAAAACACTTTTTGCACTTGTGATAGTGTTGAAAAACCACTTTTCGCACTTGTGTTGGTGCAGGAAACCACTTTTGCACTTGTATTAGTGTGGAAAAAACACTTTTTGCACTTGTGTTGGTGCAGGAAACCACTTTTGCACTTGTATTAGTGTGGAAAAAACACTTTTTGCACTTGTGTTAGTGTTGAAAAATCACTTTTCGCACTTGTGTTAGTGTTGAAAAACCACTTTTCGCACTTGTGTTAGTGTTGAAAAACCACTTTTCGCACTTGTGTTAGTGTTGAAAAACCACTTTTCGCACTTGTGTTGGTGCAGGAAACCACTTTTGCACTTGTATTAGTGTGGAAAAAACACTTTTTGCACTTGTGATAGTGTTGAAAAACCACTTTTCGCACGTGTGTTAGTGTTGAAAAACCACTTTTCGCACTTGTGTTGGTGCAGGAAACCACCTTTGCACTTCTATTAGTGTGGAAAAACCACTTTTTGCACTTGTGATAGTGTTGAAAAACCACTTTTCGCACTTGTGTTAGTGTTGAAAAACCACTTTTTGCACTTGTGTTAGTGTTGAAAAACCACTTTTCGCACTTGTGTTGGTGCAGGAAACCACTTTTTCACTTGTATTAGTGTGGAAAAAACACTTTTTGCACTTGTGTTAGTGTTGAAAAACCACTTTTCGCACTTGTGTTGGTGCAGGAAACCACTTTTGCACTTGTATTAGTGTGGAAAAAACACTTTTTGCACTTGTGATAGTGTTGAAAAACCACTTTTCGCACTTGTGTTAGTGTTGAAAAACCACTTTTCGCACTTGTGTTGGTGCAGGAAACCACTTTTGCACTTGTATTAGTGTGGAAAAAACACTTTTTGCACTTGTGATAGTGTTGAAAAACCACTTTTCACATTTGTGTTAGTGTTGAAAAACCACTTTTCGCACTTGTGTTGGTGCAGGAAACCACTTTTGCACTTGTATTAGTGTGGAAAAAACACTTTTCGCACTTGTGTTAGTGTTGAAAAACCACTTTTTGCATTTGTGTTAGTGTTGAAAAACCACTTTTCGCACTTGTGTTAGTGTTGAAAAACCACTTTTCGCACTTGTGTTGGTGCAGGAAACCACTTTTGCACTTGTATTAGTGTGGAAAAAACACTTTTTGCACTTGTGATAGTGTTGAAAAACCACTTTTCACACTTGTGTTAGTGTTGAAAAACCACTTTTTGCACTTGTGTTAGTGTTGAAAAACCACTTTTCGCACTTGTGTTGTTGCAGGAAACCACTTTTGCACTTGTATTAGTGTGGAAAAAACACTTTTTGCACTTGTGATAGTGTTGAAAAACCACTTTTCGCACTTGTGTTAGTGTTGAAAAACCACTTTTCGCACTTGTGTTGGTGCAGGAAACCACTTTTGCACTTGTATTAGTGTGGAAAAAACACTTTTTGCACTTGTGATAGTGTTGAAAAACCACTTTTCGCACTTGTGTTGGTGCAGGAAACCACTTTTGCACTTGTATTAGTGTGGAAAAAACACTTTTTGCACTTGTGTTGGTGCAGGAAACCACTTTTGCACTTGTATTAGTGTGGAAAAAACACTTTTTGCACTTGTGTTAGTGTTGAAAAACCACTTTTCGCACTTGTGTTAGTGTTGAAAAACCACTTTTCGCACTTGTGTTGGTGCAGGAAACCACCTTTGCACTTCTATTAGTGTGGAAAAACCACTTTTTGCACTTGTGATAGTGTTGAAAAACGACATTTCGCACTTGTGTTAGTGTTGAAAACCACTTTTCGCACTTGTGATAGTGTTGAAAAACCACTTTTCACACTTGTGTTAGTGTTGAAAAACCACTTTTCGCACTTGTGTTGGTGCAGGAAACCACTTTTGCACTTGTATTAGTGTGGAAAATACACTTTTTGCACTTGTGTTAGTGTTGAAAAACCACTTTTCGCACTTGTGTTGGTGCAGGAAACCACTTTTGCACTTGTATTAGTGTGGAAAAAACACTTTTTGCACTTGTGATAGTGTTGAAAAACCACTTTTCGCACTTGTGTTAGTGTTGAAAAACCACTTTTCGCACTTGTGTTGGTGCAGGAAACCACTTTTGCACTTGTATTAGTGTGGAAAAAACACTTTTTGCACTTGTGATAGTGTTGAAAAACCACTTTTCGCACTTGTGTTAGTGTTGAAAAACCACTTTTCGCACTTGTGTTGGTGCAGGAAACCACTTTTGCACTTGTATTAGTGTGGAAAAAACACTTTTTGCACTTGTGTTAGTGTTGAAAAACCACTTTTCGCACTTGTGTTGGTGCAGGAAACCACTTTTGCACTTGTATTAGTGTGGAAAAAACACTTTTTGCACTTGTGATAGTGTTGAAAAACCACTTTTCGCACTTGTGTTAGTGTTGAAAAACCACATTTCGCACTTGTGTTGGTGCAGGAAACCACTTTTGCACTTGTATTACTGTGGAAAAAACCCTTTTTGCACTTGTGATAGTGTTGAAAAACCACTTTTCGCATGTGTGTTAGTGTTGAAAAACCACTTTTCGCACTTGTGTTGGTGCAGGAAACCACCTTTGCACTTCTATTAGTGTGGAAAAAACACTTTTTGCACTTGTGATAGTGTTGAAAAACCACTTTTCGCACTTGTGTTAGTGTTGAAAAACCACTTTTTGCACTTGTGTTAGTGTTGAAAAACCACTTTTCGCACTTGTGTTGGTGCAGGAAACCACTTTTGCACTTGCATTAGTGTGGAAAAAACACTTTTTGCACTTGTGTTAGTGTTGAAAAACCACTTTTCGCACTTGTGTTGGTGCAGGAAACCACTTTTGCACTTGTATTAGTGTGGAAAAAACAGTTTTTGCACTTGTGATAGTGTTGAAAAACCACTTTTCGCACTTGTGTTAGTGTTGCGAAAAACCACTTTTCGCACTTGTGTTGGTGCAGGAAACCACTTTTGCACTTGTATTAGTGTGGAAAAAACACTTTTTGCACTTGTGATAGTGTTGAAAAACCACTTTTCACATTTGTGTTAGTGTTGAAAAACCACTTTTCGCACTTGTGTTGGTGCAGGAAACCACTTTTGCACTTGTATTAGTGTGGCAAAAACACTTTTCGCACTTGTGTTAGTGTTGAAAAACCACTTTTCGCACTTATGTTAGTGTTGAAAAACCACTTTTCGCACTTGTGTTAGTGTTGAAAAAACACTTTTCGCACTTGTGTTGGTGCAGGAAACCACTTTTGCACTTGTATTAGTGTGGAAAAAACACTTTTTGCACTTGTGATAGTGTTGAAAAACAACCTTTCGCACTTGTGTTAGCGTTGAAAAACCACTTTTCGCACTCGTGTTAGTGTTGAAAAACCACTTTTCGCACTTGTGTTGGTGCAGGAAACCACTTTTGCACTTGTATTAGTGTGGAAAAAACACTTTTTGCACTTGTGATAGTGTTGAAAAACCACTTTTCGCACTTGTATTGGTGCAGGAAACCACTTTTGCACTTGTATTGGTGTGGAAAACACTTTTTGCACTTGTGTTGGTGCAGGAAACCACTTTTGCACTTGTATTAGTGTGGAAAAAACACTTTTTGCACTTGTGTTAGTGTTGAAAAACCACTTTTCGCACTTGTGTTAGTGTTGAAAAACCACTTTTCGCACTTGTGTTAGTGTTGAAAAACCACTTTTCGCACTTGTGTTAGTGTTGAAAAACCACTTTTCGCACTTGTGTTGGTGCAGGAAACCACTTTTGCACTTGTATTAGTGTGGAAAAAACACTTTTTGCACTTGTGATAGTGTTGAAAAACCACTTTTCGCACGTGTGTTAGTGTTGAAAAACCACTTTTCGCACTTGTGTTGGTGCAGGAAACCACCTTTGCACTTCTATTAGTGTGGAAAAACCACTTTTTGCACTTGTGATAGTGTTGAAAAACGACTTTTCGCACTTGTGTTAGTGTTGAAAAACCACTTTTCGCACTTGTGTTAGTGTTGAAAAACCACTTTTCGCACTTGTGTTGGTGCAGGAAACCACTTTTGCACTTGTATTAGTGTGGAAAAAACACTTTTTGCACTTGTGTTAGTGTTGAAAAACCACTTTTCGCACTTGTGTTGGTGCAGGAAACCACTTTTGCACTTGTATTAGTGTGGAAAAAACACTTTTTGCACTTGTGATAGTGTTGAAAAACCACTTTTCGCACATGTGTTGGTGCAGGAAACCACTTTTGCACTTGTATTAGTGTGGAAAAACCACTTTTCGCACTTGTGTTCGTGTTGAAAAACCACTTTTCGCACTTGTGTTAGTGTTGAAAAACCACTTTTCGCACTTGTGTTGTTGCGGGAAACCACTTTTGCACTTTTATTAGTGTGGAAAAAACACTTTTTGCACTTGTGATAGTGTTGAAAAACCACTTTTCACATTTGTGTTAGTGTTGAAAAACCACTTTTCGCACTTGTGTTGGAGCAGGAAACCACTTTTGCACTTGTATTAGTGTGGAAAAAACACTTTTCGCACTTGTGTTAGTGTTGAAAAACCACTTTTTGCATTTGTGTTAGTGTTGAAAAACCACTTTTCGCACTTGTGTTAGTGTTGAAAAACCACTTTTCGCACTTGTGTTGGTGCAGGAAACCACTTTTGCACTTGTATTAGTGTGGAAAAAACACTTTTTGCACTTGTGATAGTGTTGAAAAACCACTTTTCACACTTGTGTTAGTGTTGAAAAACCACTTTTTGCACTTGTGTTAGTGTTGAAAAACCACTTTTCGCACTTGTGTTGGTGCAGGAAACCACTTTTGCACTTGTATTAGTGTGGAAAAAACACTTTTTGCACTTGTGATAGTGTTGAAAAACCACTTTTCGCACTTGTGTTAGTGTTGAAAAACCACTTTTCGCACTTGTGTTGGTGCAGGAAACCACTTTTGCACTTGTATTAGTGTGGAAAAAACACTTTTTGCACTTGTGATAGTGTTGAAAAACCACTTTTCGCACTTGTGTTGGTGCAGGAAACCACTTTTGCACTTGTATTAGTGTGGAAAAAACACTTTTTGCACTTGTGTTGGTGCAGGAAACCACTTTTGCACTTGTATTAGTGTGGAAAAAACACTTTTTGCACTTGTGTTAGTGTTGAAAAACCACTTTTCGCACTTGTGTTAGTGTTGAAAAACCACTTTTCGCACTTGTGTTAGTGTTGAAAAACTACTTTTCGCACTTGTGTTAGTGTTGAAAAACCACTTTTCGCACTTGTGTTAGTGTTGAAAAACCACTTTTCGCACTTGTGTTGGTGCAGGAAACCACTTTTGCACTTGTATTAGTGTGGAAAAAACACTTTTTGCACTTGTGATAGTGTTGAAAAACCACTTTTCACATTTGTGTTAGTGTTGAAAAACCACTTTTCGCACTTGTGTTGGTGCAGGAAACCACTTTTGCACTTGTATTAGTGTGGCAAAAACACTTTTCTCACTTGTGTTAGTGTTGAAAAACCACTTTTCGCACTTATGTTAGTGTTGAAAAACCACTTTTCGCACTTGTGTTAGTGTTGAAAAACCACTTTTCGCACTTGTGTTGGTGCAGGAAACCACTTTTGCACTTGTATTAGTGTGGAAAAAACACTTTTTGCACTTGTGATAGTGTTGAAAAACCACTTTTCGCACTTGTGTTGGTGCAGGAAACCACTTTTGCACTTGTATTAGTGTGGAAAAACCACTTTTCGCACTTGTGTTCGTGTTGAAAAACCACTTTTGGCACTTGTGTTAGTGTTGAAAAACCACTTTTCGCACTTGTGCTGGTGCGGGAAACCACTTTTGCACTTTTATTAGTGTGGAAAAAACACTTTTTGCACTTGTGATAGTGTTGAAAAACCACTTTTCACATTTGTGTTAGTGTTGAAAAACCACTTTTCGCACTTGTGTTGGAGCAGGAAACCACTTTTGCACTTGTATTAGTGTGGAAAAAACACTTTTCGCACTTGTGTTAGTGTTGAAAAACCACTTTTTGCATTTGTGTTAGTGTTGAAAAACCACTTTTCGCACTTGTGTTAGTGTTGAAAAACCACTTTTCGCACTTGTGTTGGTGCAGGAAACCACTTTTGCACTTGTATTGGTGTGGAAAACACTTTTTGCACTTGTGTTGGTGCAGGAAACCACTTTTGCACTTGTATTAGTGTGGAAAAAACACTTTTTGCACTTGTGTTAGTGTTGAAAAACCACTTTTCGCACTTGTGTTAGTGTTGAAAAACCACTTTTCGCACTTGTGTTAGTGTTGAAAAACCACTTTTCGCACTTGTGTTAGTGTTGAAAAACCACTTTTCGCACTTGTGTTAGTGTTGAAAAACCACTTTTCGCACTTGTGTTGGTGCAGGAAACCACTTTTGCACTTGTATTAGTGTGGAAAAAACACTTTTTGCACTTGTGATAGTGTTGAAAAACCACTTTTCGCACTTGTGTTGGTGCAGGAAACCACTTTTGCACTTGTATTAGTGTGGAAAACACTTTTTGCACTTGTGTTGGTGCAGGAAACCACTTTTGCACTTGTATTAGTGTGGAAAAAACACTTTTTGCACTTGTGTTAGTGTTGAAAAACCACTTTTCGCACTTGTGTTAGTGTTGAAAAACCACTTTTCGCACTTGTGTTAGTGATGAAAAACCACTTTTCGCACTTGTGTTAGTGTTGAAAAACCACTTTTCGCACTTGTGTTAGTGTTGAAAAACCACTTTTCGCACTTGTGTTGGTGCAGGAAACCACTTTTGCACTTGTATTAGTGTGGAAAAAACACTTTTTGCACTTGTGATAGTGTTGAAAAACTACTTTTCGCACTTGTGTTAGTGTTGAAAAACCACTTTTCGCACTTGTGATAGTGTTGAAAAACCACTTTTCGCACTTGTGTTGGTGCAGGAAACCACTTTTGCACTTGTATTAGTGTGTAAAAAACACTTTTTGCACTTGTGATAGTGTTGAAAAACTACTTTTCGCACTTGTGTTAGTGTTGAAAAACCACTTTTCGCACTTGTGTTGGTGCAGGAAACCACTTTTGCACTTGTATTAGTGTGGAAAAAACACTTTTTGCACTTGTGATAGTGTTGAAAAACCACTTTTCGCACTTGTGTTCGTGTTGAAAAACCACTTTTCGCACTTGTGTTGGTGCAGGAAACCACTTTTACACTTGTATTAGTGTGGAAAAAACACTTTTTGCACTTGTGATAGTGTTGAAAAACCACTTTTCGCACTTGTATTAGTGTGGAAAAAACACTTTTTGCACTTGTGTTGGTGCAGGAAACCACTTTTGCACTTGTATTAGTGTGGAAAAAACACTTTTTGCACTTGTGTTAGTGTTGAAAAATCACTTTTCGCACTTGTGTTAGTGTTGAAAAACCACTTTTCGCACTTGTGTTAGTGTTGAAAAACCACTTTTCGCACTTGTGTTAGTGTTGAAAAACCACTTTTCGCACTTGTGTTAGTGTTGAAAAACCACTTTTCGCACTTGTGTTGGTGCAGGAAACCACTTTTTCACTTGTATTAGTGTGGAAAAAACACTTTTTGCACTTGTGATAGTGTTGAAAAACCACTTTTCGCACGTGTGTTAGTGTTGAAAAACCACTTTTCGCACTTGTGTTGGTGCAGGAAACCACCTTTGCACTTCTATTAGTGTGGAAAAACCACTTTTTGCACTTGTGATAGTGTTGAAAAACCACTTTTCGCACGTGTGTTAGTGTTGAAAAACCACTTTTCGCACTTGTGTTGGTGCAGGAAACCACCCTTGCACTTCTATTAGTGTGGAAAAACCACTTTTTGCACTTGTGATAGTGTTGAAAAACCACTTTTGCACTTGTATTAGTGTGGAAAAAACACTTTTTGCACTTGTGTTGGTGCAGGAAACCACTTTTGCATTTGTATTAGTGTGGAAAAAACACTTTTTGCACTTGTGTTAGTGTTGAAAAATCACTTTTCGCACTTGTGTTAGTGTTGAAAAACCACTTTTCGCACTTGTGTTAGTGTTGAAAAAACACTTTTCGCACTTGTATTAGTGTTGAAAAACGACTTTTCGCACTTGTGTTAGTGTTGATAAACCACTTTTCGCACTTGTGTTAGTGTTGAAAAACCACTTTTCGCACTTGTGTTGGTGCAGGAAACCACTTTTGCACTTGTATTAGTGTGGAAAAAACACTTTTTGCACTTGTGTTAGTGTTGAAAAACCACTTTTCGCACTTGTGTTGGTGCAGGAAACCACTTTTGCACTTGTATTAGTGTGGAAAAAACACTTTTTGCACTTGTGATAGTGTTGAAAAACCACTTTTCGCACTTGTGTTGGTGCAGGAAACCACTTTTGCACTTGTATTAGTGTGGAAAAACCACATTTCGCACTTGTGTTCGTGTTGAAAAACCACTTTTCGCACTTGTGTTAGTGTTGAAAAACCACTTTTCGCACTTGTGTTGGTGCGGGAAACCACTTTTGCACTTTTATTAGTGTGGAAAAAACACTTTTTGCACTTGTGATAGTGTTGAAAAACCACTTTTCACATTTGTGTTAGTGTTGAAAAACCACTTTTCGCACTTGTGTTGGAGCAGGAAACCACTTTTGCACTTGTATTAGTGTGGAAAAAACACTTTTCGCACTTGTGTTAGTGTTGAAAAACCACTTTTTGCATTTGTGTTAGTGTTGAAAAACCACTTTTCGCACTTGTGTTAGTGTTGAAAAACCACTTTTCGCACTTGTGTTGGTGCAGGAAACCACTTTTGCACTTGTATTAGTGTGGAAAAAACACTTTTTGCACTTGTGATAGTGTTGAAAAACCACTTTTCACACTTGTGTTAGTGTTGAAAAACCACTTTTTGCACTTGTGTTAGTGTTGAAAAACCACTTTTCGCACTTGTGTTGGTGCAGGAAACCACTTTTGCACTTGTATTAGTGTGGAAAAAACACTTTTTGCACTTGTGATAGTGTTGAAAAACCACTTTTCGCACTTGTGTTAGTGTTGAAAAACCACTTTTCGCACTTGTGTTGGTGCAGGAAACCACTTTTGCACTTGTATTACTGTGGAAAAAACCCTTTTTGCACTTGTGATAGTGTTGAAAAACCACTTTTCGCATGTGTGTTAGTGTTGAAAAACCACTTTTCGCACTTGTGTTGGTGCAGGAAACCACCTTTGCACTTCTATTAGTGTGGAAAAAACACTTTTTGCACTTGTGATAGTGTTGAAAAACCACTTTTCGCACTTGTGTTAGTGTTGAAAAACCACTTTTTGCACTTGTGTTAGTGTTGAAAAACCACTTTTCGCACTTGTGTTGGTGCAGGAAACCACTTTTGCACTTGCATTAGTGTGGAAAAAACACTTTTTGCACTTGTGTTAGTGTTGAAAAACCACTTTTCGCACTTGTGTTGGTGCAGGAAACCACTTTTGCACTTGTATTAGTGTGGAAAAAACAGTTTTTGCACTTGTGATAGTGTTGAAAAACCACTTTTCGCACTTGTGTTAGTGTTGCGAAAAACCACTTTTCGCACTTGTGTTGGTGCAGGAAACCACTTTTGCACTTGTATTAGTGTGGAAAAAACACTTTTTGCACTTGTGATAGTGTTGAAAAACCACTTTTCACATTTGTGTTAGTGTTGAAAAACCACTTTTCGCACTTGTGTTGGTGCAGGAAACCACTTTTGCACTTGTATTAGTGTGGCAAAAACACTTTTCGCACTTGTGTTAGTGTTGAAAAACCACTTTTCGCACTTATGTTAGTGTTGAAAAACCACTTTTCGCACTTGTGTTAGTGTTGAAAAAACACTTTTCGCACTTGTGTTGGTGCAGGAAACCACTTTTGCACTTGTATTAGTGTGGAAAAAACACTTTTTGCACTTGTGATAGTGTTGAAAAACAACCTTTCGCACTTGTGTTAGCGTTGAAAAACCACTTTTCGCACTCGTGTTAGTGTTGAAAAACCACTTTTCGCACTTGTGTTGGTGCAGGAAACCACTTTTGCACTTGTATTAGTGTGGAAAAAACACTTTTTGCACTTGTGATAGTGTTGAAAAACCACTTTTCGCACTTGTATTGGTGCAGGAAACCACTTTTGCACTTGTATTGGTGTGGAAAACACTTTTTGCACTTGTGTTGGTGCAGGAAACCACTTTTGCACTTGTATTAGTGTGGAAAAAACACTTTTTGCACTTGTGTTAGTGTTGAAAAACCACTTTTCGCACTTGTGTTAGTGTTGAAAAACCACTTTTCGCACTTGTGTTAGTGTTGAAAAACCACTTTTCGCACTTGTGTTAGTGTTGAAAAACCACTTTTCGCACTTGTGTTGGTGCAGGAAACCACTTTTGCACTTGTATTAGTGTGGAAAAAACACTTTTTGCACTTGTGATAGTGTTGAAAAACCACTTTTCGCACGTGTGTTAGTGTTGAAAAACCACTTTTCGCACTTGTGTTGGTGCAGGAAACCACCTTTGCACTTCTATTAGTGTGGAAAAACCACTTTTTGCACTTGTGATAGTGTTGAAAAACGACTTTTCGCACTTGTGTTAGTGTTGAAAAACCACTTTTCGCACTTGTGTTAGTGTTGAAAAACCACTTTTCGCACTTGTGTTGGTGCAGGAAACCACTTTTGCACTTGTATTAGTGTGGAAAAAACACTTTTTGCACTTGTGTTAGTGTTGAAAAACCACTTTTCGCACTTGTGTTGGTGCAGGAAACCACTTTTGCACTTGTATTAGTGTGGAAAAAACACTTTTTGCACTTGTGATAGTGTTGAAAAACCACTTTTCGCACATGTGTTGGTGCAGGAAACCACTTTTGCACTTGTATTAGTGTGGAAAAACCACTTTTCGCACTTGTGTTCGTGTTGAAAAACCACTTTTCGCACTTGTGTTAGTGTTGAAAAACCACTTTTCGCACTTGTGTTGGTGCGGGAAACCACTTTTGCACTTTTATTAGTGTGGAAAAAACACTTTTTGCACTTGTGATAGTGTTGAAAAACCACTTTTCACATTTGTGTTAGTGTTGAAAAACCACTTTTCGCACTTGTGTTGGAGCAGGAAACCACTTTTGCACTTGTATTAGTGTGGAAAAAACACTTTTCGCACTTGTGTTAGTGTTGAAAAACCACTTTTTGCATTTGTGTTAGTGTTGAAAAACCACTTTTCGCACTTGTGTTAGTGTTGAAAAACCACTTTTCGCACTTGTGTTGGTGCAGGAAACCACTTTTGCACTTGTATTAGTGTGGAAAAAACACTTTTTGCACTTGTGATAGTGTTGAAAAACCACTTTTCACACTTGTGTTAGTGTTGAAAAACCACTTTTTGCACTTGTGTTAGTGTTGAAAAACCACTTTTCGCACTTGTGTTGGTGCAGGAAACCACTTTTGCACTTGTATTAGTGTGGAAAAAACACTTTTTGCACTTGTGATAGTGTTGAAAAACCACTTTTCGCACTTGTGTTAGTGTTGAAAAACCACTTTTCGCACTTGTGTTGGTGCAGGAAACCACTTTTGCACTTGTATTAGTGTGGAAAAAACACTTTTTGCACTTGTGATAGTGTTGAAAAACCACTTTTCGCACTTGTGTTGGTGCAGGAAACCACTTTTGCACTTGTATTAGTGTGGAAAAAACACTTTTTGCACTTGTGTTGGTGCAGGAAACCACTTTTGCACTTGTATTAGTGTGGAAAAAACACTTTTTGCACTTGTGTTAGTGTTGAAAAACCACTTTTCGCACTTGTGTTAGTGTTGAAAAACCACTTTTCGCACTTGTGTTAGTGTTGAAAAACTACTTTTCGCACTTGTGTTAGTGTTGAAAAACCACTTTTCGCACTTGTGTTAGTGTTGAAAAACCACTTTTCGCACTTGTGTTGGTGCAGGAAACCACTTTTGCACTTGTATTAGTGTGGAAAAAACACTTTTTGCACTTGTGATAGTGTTGAAAAACCACTTTTCACATTTGTGTTAGTGTTGAAAAACCACTTTTCGCACTTGTGTTGGTGCAGGAAACCACTTTTGCACTTGTATTAGTGTGGCAAAAACACTTTTCTCACTTGTGTTAGTGTTGAAAAACCACTTTTCGCACTTATGTTAGTGTTGAAAAACCACTTTTCGCACTTGTGTTAGTGTTGAAAAACCACTTTTCGCACTTGTGTTGGTGCAGGAAACCACTTTTGCACTTGTATTAGTGTGGAAAAAACACTTTTTGCACTTGTGATAGTGTTGAAAAACCACTTTTCGCACTTGTGTTGGTGCAGGAAACCACTTTTGCACTTGTATTAGTGTGGAAAAACCACTTTTCGCACTTGTGTTCGTGTTGAAAAACCACTTTTGGCACTTGTGTTAGTGTTGAAAAACCACTTTTCGCACTTGTGTTGGTGCGGGAAACCACTTTTGCACTTTTATTAGTGTGGAAAAAACACTTTTTGCACTTGTGATAGTGTTGAAAAACCACTTTTCACATTTGTGTTAGTGTTGAAAAACCACTTTTCGCACTTGTGTTGGAGCAGGAAACCACTTTTGCACTTGTATTAGTGTGGAAAAAACACTTTTCGCACTTGTGTTAGTGTTGAAAAACCACTTTTTGCATTTGTGTTAGTGTTGAAAAACCACTTTTCGCACTTGTGTTAGTGTTGAAAAACCACTTTTCGCACTTGTGTTGGTGCAGGAAACCACTTTTGCACTTGTATTGGTGTGGAAAACACTTTTTGCACTTGTGTTGGTGCAGGAAACCACTTTTGCACTTGTATTAGTGTGGAAAAAACACTTTTTGCACTTGTGTTAGTGTTGAAAAACCACTTTTCGCACTTGTGTTAGTGTTGAAAAACCACTTTTCGCACTTGTGTTAGTGTTGAAAAACCACTTTTCGCACTTGTGTTAGTGTTGAAAAACCACTTTTCGCACTTGTGTTAGTGTTGAAAAACCACTTTTCGCACTTGTGTTGGTGCAGGAAACCACTTTTGCACTTGTATTAGTGTGGAAAAAACACTTTTTGCACTTGTGATAGTGTTGAAAAACCACTTTTCGCACTTGTGTTGGTGCAGGAAACCACTTTTGCACTTGTATTAGTGTGGAAAACACTTTTTGCACTTGTGTTGGTGCAGGAAACCACTTTTGCACTTGTATTAGTGTGGAAAAAACACTTTTTGCACTTGTGTTAGTGTTGAAAAACCACTTTTCGCACTTGTGTTAGTGTTGAAAAACCACTTTTCGCACTTGTGTTAGTGATGAAAAACCACTTTTCGCACTTGTGTTAGTGTTGAAAAACCACTTTTCGCACTTGTGTTAGTGTTGAAAAACCACTTTTCGCACTTGTGTTGGTGCAGGAAACCACTTTTGCACTTGTATTAGTGTGGAAAAAACACTTTTTGCACTTGTGATAGTGTTGAAAAACTACTTTTCGCACTTGTGTTAGTGTTGAAAAACCACTTTTCGCACTTGTGATAGTGTTGAAAAACCACTTTTCGCACTTGTGTTGGTGCAGGAAACCACTTTTGCACTTGTATTAGTGTGTAAAAAACACTTTTTGCACTTGTGATAGTGTTGAAAAACTACTTTTCGCACTTGTGTTAGTGTTGAAAAACCACTTTTCGCACTTGTGTTGGTGCAGGAAACCACTTTTGCACTTGTATTAGTGTGGAAAAAACACTTTTTGCACTTGTGATAGTGTTGAAAAACCACTTTTCGCACTTGTGTTCGTGTTGAAAAACCACTTTTCGCACTTGTGTTGGTGCAGGAAACCACTTTTACACTTGTATTAGTGTGGAAAAAACACTTTTTGCACTTGTGATAGTGTTGAAAAACCACTTTTCGCACTTGTATTAGTGTGGAAAAAACACTTTTTGCACTTGTGTTGGTGCAGGAAACCACTTTTGCACTTGTATTAGTGTGGAAAAAACACTTTTTGCACTTGTGTTAGTGTTGAAAAATCACTTTTCGCACTTGTGTTAGTGTTGAAAAACCACTTTTCGCACTTGTGTTAGTGTTGAAAAACCACTTTTCGCACTTGTGTTAGTGTTGAAAAACCACTTTTCGCACTTGTGTTAGTGTTGAAAAACCACTTTTCGCACTTGTGTTGGTGCAGGAAACCACTTTTTCACTTGTATTAGTGTGGAAAAAACACTTTTTGCACTTGTGATAGTGTTGAAAAACCACTTTTCGCACGTGTGTTAGTGTTGAAAAACCACTTTTCGCACTTGTGTTGGTGCAGGAAACCACCTTTGCACTTCTATTAGTGTGGAAAAACCACTTTTTGCACTTGTGATAGTGTTGAAAAACCACTTTTCGCACGTGTGTTAGTGTTGAAAAACCACTTTTCGCACTTGTGTTGGTGCAGGAAACCACCCTTGCACTTCTATTAGTGTGGAAAAACCACTTTTTGCACTTGTGATAGTGTTGAAAAACCACTTTTGCACTTGTATTAGTGTGGAAAAAACACTTTTTGCACTTGTGTTGGTGCAGGAAACCACTTTTGCATTTGTATTAGTGTGGAAAAAACACTTTTTGCACTTGTGTTAGTGTTGAAAAATCACTTTTCGCACTTGTGTTAGTGTTGAAAAACCACTTTTCGCACTTGTGTTAGTGTTGAAAAAACACTTTTCGCACTTGTATTAGTGTTGAAAAACGACTTTTCGCACTTGTGTTAGTGTTGATAAACCACTTTTCGCACTTGTGTTAGTGTTGAAAAACCACTTTTCGCACTTGTGTTGGTGCAGGAAACCACTTTTGCACTTGTATTAGTGTGGAAAAAACACTTTTTGCACTTGTGTTAGTGTTGAAAAACCACTTTTCGCACTTGTGTTGGTGCAGGAAACCACTTTTGCACTTGTATTAGTGTGGAAAAAACACTTTTTGCACTTGTGATAGTGTTGAAAAACCACTTTTCGCACTTGTGTTGGTGCAGGAAACCACTTTTGCACTTGTATTAGTGTGGAAAAACCACATTTCGCACTTGTGTTCGTGTTGAAAAACCACTTTTCGCACTTGTGTTAGTGTTGAAAAACCACTTTTCGCACTTGTGTTGGTGCGGGAAACCACTTTTGCACTTTTATTAGTGTGGAAAAAACACTTTTTGCACTTGTGATAGTGTTGAAAAACCACTTTTCACATTTGTGTTAGTGTTGAAAAACCACTTTTCGCACTTGTGTTGGAGCAGGAAACCACTTTTGCACTTGTATTAGTGTGGAAAAAACACTTTTCGCACTTGTGTTAGTGTTGAAAAACCACTTTTTGCATTTGTGTTAGTGTTGAAAAACCACTTTTCGCACTTGTGTTAGTGTTGAAAAACCACTTTTCGCACTTGTGTTGGTGCAGGAAACCACTTTTGCACTTGTATTAGTGTGGAAAAAACACTTTTTGCACTTGTGATAGTGTTGAAAAACCACTTTTCACACTTGTGTTAGTGTTGAAAAACCACTTTTTGCACTTGTGTTAGTGTTGAAAAACCACTTTTCGCACTTGTGTTGGTGCAGGAAACCACTTTTGCACTTGTATTAGTGTGGAAAAAACACTTTTTGCACTTGTGATAGTGTTGAAAAACCACTTTTCGCACTTGTGTTAGTGTTGAAAAACCACTTTTCGCACTTGTGTTGGTGCAGGAAACCACTTTTGCACTTGTATTAGTGTGGAAAAAACACTTTTTGCACTTGTGATAGTGTTGAAAAACCACTTTTCGCACTTGTGTTGGTGCAGGAAACCACTTTTGCACTTGTATTAGTGTGGAAAAAACACTTTTTGCACTTGTGTTGGTGCAGGAAACCACTTTTGCACTTGTATTAGTGTGGAAAAAACACTTTTTGCACTTGTGTTAGTGTTGAAAAACCACTTTTCGCACTTGTGTTAGTGTTGAAAAACCACTTTTCGCACTTGTGTTAGTGTTGAAAAACCACTTTTCGCACTTGTGTTAGTGTTGAAAAACCACTTTTCGCACTTGTGTTAGTGTTGAAAAACCACTTTTCGCACTTGTGTTGGTGCAGGAAACCACTTTTGCACTTGTATTAGTGTGGAAAAAACACTTTTTGCACTTGTGATAGTGTTGAAAAACCACTTTTCACATTTGTGTTAGTGTTGAAAAACCACTTTTCGCACTTGTGTTGGTGCAGGAAACCACTTTTGCACTTGTATTAGTGTGGCAAAAACACTTTTCGCACTTGTGTTAGTGTTGAAAAACCACTTTTCGCACTTATGTTAGTGTTGAAAAACCACTTTTCGCACTTGTGTTAGTGTTGAAAAACCACTTTTCGCACTTGTGTTGGTGCAGGAAACCACTTTTGCACTTGTATTAGTGTGGAAAAAACACTTTTTGCACTTGTGATAGTGTTGAAAAACCACTTTTCGCACTTGTGTTGGTGCAGGAAACCACTTTTGCACTTGTATTAGTGTGGAAAAACCACTTTTCGCACTTGTGTTCGTGTTGAAAAACCACTTTTGGCACTTGTGTTAGTGTTGAAAAACCACTTTTCGCACTTGTGTTGGTGCGGGAAACCACTTTTGCACTTTTATTAGTGTGGAAAAAAGACTTTTTGCACTTGTGATAGTGTTGAAAAACCACTTTTCACATTTGTGTTAGTGTTGAAAAACCACTTTTCGCACTTGTGTTGGAGCAGGAAACCACTTTTGCACTTGTATTAGTGTGGAAAAAACACTTTTCGCACTTGTGTTAGTGTTGAAAAACCACTTTTTGCATTTGTGTTAGTGTTGAAAAACCACTTTTCGCACTTGTGTTAGTGTTGAAAAACCACTTTTCGCACTTGTGTTGGTGCAGGAAACCACTTTTGCACTTGTATTGGTGTGGAAAACACTTTTTGCACTTGTGTTGGTGCAGGAAACCACTTTTGCACTTGTATTAGTGTGGAAAAAACACTTTTTGCACTTGTGTTAGTGTTGAAAAACCACTTTTCGCACTTGTGTTAGTGTTGAAAAACCACTTTTCGCACTTGTGTTAGTGTTGAAAAACCACTTTTCGCACTTGTGTTAGTGTTGAAAAACCACTTTTCGCACTTGTGTTAGTGTTGAAAAACCACTTTTCGCACTTGTGTTGGTGCAGGAAACCACTTTTGCACTTGTATTAGTGTGGAAAAAACACTTTTTGCACTTGTGATAGTGTTGAAAAACCACTTTTCGCACTTGTGTTGGTGCAGGAAACCACTTTTGCACTTGTATTAGTGTGGAAAAAACACTTTTTGCACTTGTGTTGGTGCAGGAAACCACTTTTGCACTTGTATTAGTGTGGAAAAAACACTTTTTGCACTTGTGTTAGTGTTGAAAAACCACTTTTCGCACTTGTGTTAGTGTTGAAAAACCACTTTTCGCACTTGTGTTAGTGTTGAAAAACCACTTTTCGCACTTGTGTTAGTGATGAAAAACCACTTTTCGCACTTGTGTTAGTGTTGAAAAACCACTTTTCGCACTTGTGTTAGTGTTGAAAAACCACTTTTCGCACTTGTGTTGGTGCAGGAAACCACTTTTGCACTTGTATTAGTGTGGAAAAAACACTTTTTGCACTTGTGATAGTGTTGAAAAACTACTTTTCGCACTTGTGTTAGTGTTGAAAAACCACTTTTCGCACTTGTGATAGTGTTGAAAAACCACTTTTCGCACTTGTGTTGGTGCAGGAAACCACTTTTGCACTTGTATTAGTGTGGAAAAAACACTTTTTGCACTTGTGATAGTGTTGAAAACTACTTTTCGCACTTGTGTTAGTGTTGAAAAACCACTTTTCGCACTTGTGTTGGTGCAGGAAACCACCTTTGCACTTGTATTAGTGTGGAAAAAACACTTTTTGCACTTGTGATAGTGTTGAAAAACCACTTTTCGCACTTGTGTTCGTTGTGAAAAACCACTTTTCGCACTTGTGTTGGTGCAGGAAACCACTTTTACACTTGTATTAGTGTGGAAAAAACACTTTTTGCACTTGTGATAGTGTTGAAAAACCACTTTTCGCACTTGTATTAGTGTGGAAAAAACACTTTTTGCACTTGTGTTGGTGCAGGAAACCACTTTTGCACTTGTATTAGTGTGGAAAAAACACTTTTTGCACTTGTGTTAGTGTTGAAAAATCACTTTTCGCACTTGTGTTAGTGTTGAAAAACCACTTTTCGCACTTGTGTTAGTGTTGAAAAACCACTTTTCGCACTTGTGTTAGTGTTGAAAAACCACTTTTCGCACTTGTGTTAGTGTTGAAAAACCACTTTTCGCACTTGTGTTGGTGCAGGAAACCACTTTTTCACTTGTATTAGTGTGGAAAAAACACTTTTTGCACTTGTGATAGTGTTGAAAAACCACTTTTCGCACGTGTGTTAGTGTTGAAAAACCACTTTTCGCACTTGTGTTGGTGCAGGAAACCACCTTTGCACTTCTATTAGTGTGGAAAAACCACTTTTTGCACTTGTGATAGTGTTGAAAAACCACTTTTCGCACGTGTGTTAGTGTTGAAAAACCACTTTTCGCACTTGTGTTGGTGCAGGAAACCACCCTTGCACTTCTATTAGTGTGGAAAAACCACTTTTTGCACTTGTGATAGTGTTGAAAAACCACTTTTGCACTTGTATTAGTGTGGAAAAAACACTTTTTGCACTTGTGTTGGTGCAGGAAACCACTTTTGCATTTGTATTAGTGTGGAAAAAACACTTTTTGCACTTGTGTTAGTGTTGAAAAATCACTTTTCGCACTTGTGTTAGTGTTGAAAAACCACTTTTCGCACTTGTGTTAGTGTTGAAAAAACACTTTTCGCACTTGTATTAGTGTTGAAAAACCACTTTTCGCACTTGTGTTAGTGTTGAAAAACCACTTTTCGCACTTGTGTTGGTGCAGGAAACCACTTTTGCACTTGTATTAGTGTGGAAAAAACACTTTTTGCACTTGTGATAGTGTTGAAAAACCACTTTTCGCACGTGTGTTAGTGTTGAAAAACCACTTTTCGCACTTGTGTTGGTGCAGGAAACCACCTTTGCACTTCTATTAGTGTGGAAAAACCACTTTTTGCACTTGTGATAGTGTTGAAAAACCACTTTTCGCACTTGTGTTAGTGTTGAAAAACCACTTTTTGCACTTGTGTTAGTGTTGAAAAACCACTTTTCGCACTTGTGTTGGTGCAGGAAACCACTTTTGCACTTGTATTAGTGTGGAAAAAACACTTTTTGCACTTGTGTTAGTGTTGAAAAACCACTTTTCGCACTTGTGTTGGTGCAGGAAACCACTTTTGCACTTGTATTAGTGTGGAAAAAACACTTTTTGCACTTGTGATAGTGTTGAAAAACCACTTTTCGCACTTGTGTTAGTGTTGAAAAAACACTTTTCGCACTTGTGTTGGTGCAGGAAACCACTTTTGCACTTGTATTAGTGTGGAAAAAACACTTTTTGCACTTGTGATAGTGTTGAAAAACCACTTTTCACATTTGTGTTAGTGTTGAAAAACCACTTTTCGCACTTGTGTTGGTGCAGGAAATCACTTTTGCACTTGTATTAGTGTGGCAAAAACACTTTTCGCACTTGTGTTAGTGTTGAAAAACCACTTTTCGCACTTATGTTAGTGTTGAAAAACCACTTTTCGCACTTGTGTTAGTGTTGAAAAAACACTTTTCGCACTTGTGTTGGTGCAGGAAACCACTTTTGCACTTGTATTAGTGTGGAAAAAACACTTTTTGCACTTGTGATAGTGTTGAAAAACCACCTTTCGCACTTGTGTTAGCGTTGAAAAACCACTTTTCGCACTTGTGTTAGTGTTGAAAAACCACTTTTCGCACTTGTGTTGGTGCAGGAAACCACTTTTGCACTTGTATTAGTGTGGAAAAAACACTTTTTGCACTTGTGATAGTGTTGAAAAACCACTTTTCGCAATTGTGTTGGTGCAGGAAACCACTTTTGCACTTGTATTAGTGTGGAAAAACACTTTTTGCACTTGTGTTGGTGCAGGAAACCACTTTTGCACTTGTATTAGTGTGGAAAAAACACTTTTTGCACTTGTGATAGTGTTGAAAAACCACTTTTCGCATGTGTGTTAGTGTTGAAAAACCACTTTTCGCACTTGTGTTAGTGTTGAAAAACCACTTTTTGCACTTGTGTTGGTGCAGGAAACCACTTTTGCACTTGTATTAGTGTGGAAAAAATACTTTTTGCACTTGTGATAGTGTTGAAAAACCACTTTTCGCACGTGTGTTAGTGTTGAAAAACCACTTTTCGCACTTGTGTTGGTGCAGGAAACCACCTTTGCACTTCTATTAGTGTGGAAAAACCACTTTTTGCACTTGTGATAGTGTTGAAAAACGACTTTTCGCACTTGTGTTAGTTTTGAAAAACCACTTTTCGCACTTGTGTTAGTGTTGAAAAACC
The DNA here is from genome assembly GCF_964187855.1 of Myxine glutinosa. Classification (NCBI taxonomy): domain Eukaryota; kingdom Metazoa; phylum Chordata; class Myxini; order Myxiniformes; family Myxinidae; genus Myxine; species Myxine glutinosa. The sequence goes on from NW_027616927.1 coordinate 101,855, forward strand.
ACTTTTCGCACTTGTGTTGGTGCAGGAAACCACTTTTGCACTTGTATTAGTGTGGAAAAAACACTTTTTGCACTTGTGTTAGTGTTGAAAAACCACTTTTCGCACTTGTGTTGGTGCAGGAAACCACTTTTGCACTTGTATTAGTGTGGAAAAAACACTTTTTGCACTTGTGATAGTGTTGAAAAACCACTTTTCGCACTTGTGTTGGTGCAGGAAACCACTTTTGCACTTGTATTAGTGTGGAAAAACCACTTTTCGCACTTGTGTTCGTGTTGAAAAACCACTTTTCGCACTTGTGTTAGTGTTGAAAAACCACTTTTCGCACTTGTGTTGGTGCGGGAAACCACTTTTGCACTTTTATTAGTGTGGAAAAAACACTTTTTGCACTTGTGATAGTGTTGAAAAACCACTTTTCACATTTGTGTTAGTGTTGAAAAACCACTTTTCGCACTTGTGTTGGAGCAGGAAACCACTTTTGCACTTGTATTAGTGTGGAAAAAACACTTTTCGCACTTGTGTTAGTGTTGAAAAACCACTTTTTGCATTTGTGTTAGTGTTGAAAAACCACTTTTCGCACTTGTGTTAGTGTTGAAAAACCACTTTTCGCACTTGTGTTGGTGCAGGAAACCACTTTTGCACTTGTATTAGTGTGGAAAAAACACTTTTTGCACTTGTGATAGTGTTGAAAAACCACTTTTCACACTTGTGTTAGTGTTGAAAAACCACTTTTTGCACTTGTGTTAGTGTTGAAAAACCACTTTTCGCACTTGTGTTGGTGCAGGAAACCACTTTTGCACTTGTATTAGTGTGGAAAAAACACTTTTTGCACTTGTGATAGTGTTGAAAAACCACTTTTCGCACTTGTGTTAGTGTTGAAAAACCACTTTTCGCACTTGTGTTGGTGCAGGAAACCACTTTTGCACTTGTATTAGTGTGGAAAAAACACTTTTTGCACTTGTGATAGTGTTGAAAAACCACTTTTCGCACTTGTGTTGGTGCAGGAAACCACTTTTGCACTTGTATTAGTGTGGAAAAAACACTTTTTGCACTTGTGTTGGTGCAGGAAACCACTTTTGCACTTGTATTAGTGTGGAAAAAACACTTTTTGCACTTGTGTTAGTGTTGAAAAACCACTTTTCGCACTTGTGTTAGTGTTGAAAAACCACTTTTCGCACTTGTGTTAGTGTTGAAAAACCACTTTTCGCACTTGTGTTAGTGTTGAAAAACCACTTTTCGCACTTGTGTTAGTGTTGAAAAACCACTTTTCGCACTTGTGTTGGTACAGGAAACCACTTTTGCACTTGTATTAGTGTGGAAAAAACACTTTTTGCACTTGTGATAGTGTTGAAAAACTACTTTTCGCACTTGTGTTAGTGTTGAAAAACCACTTTTCGCACTTGTGATAGTGTTGAAAAACCACTTTTCGCACTTGTGTTGGTGCAGGAAACCACTTTTGCACTTGTATTAGTGTTGAAAAACCACTTTTCGCACTTGTGTTAGTGTTGAAAAACCACTTTTCGTACTTGTGTTAGTGTTGAAAAACCACTTTTCGCACTTGTGTTAGTGTTGAAAAACCACTTTTCGCACTTGTGTTGGTGCAGGAAACCACTTTTTCACTTGTATTAGTGTGGAAAAACACTTTTTGCACTTGTGATAGTGTTGAAAAACCACTTTTCGCACGTGTGTTAGTGTTGAAAAACCACTTTTCGCACTTGTGTTGGTGCAGGAAACCACCTTTGCACTTCTATTGGTGTGGAAAAACACTTTTTGCACTTGTGTTGGTGCAGGAAACCACTTTTGCACTTCTATTAGTGTGGAAAAAACACTTTTTGCACTTGTGATAGTGTTGAAAAACCACTTTTGCACTTGTATTAGTGTGGAAAAAACACTTTTTGCACTTGTGTTGGTGCAGGAAACCACTTTTGCATTTGTATTAGTGTGGAAAAAACACTTTTTGCACTTGTGTTAGTGTTGAAAAATCACTTTTCGCACTTGTGTTAGTGTTGAAAAAACACTTTTCGCACTTGTATTAGTGTGGAAAAAACACTTTTTGCACTTGTGTTGGTGCAGGAAACCACTTTTGCACTTGTATTAGTGTGGAAAAAACACTTTTTGCACTTGTGTTAGTGTTGAAAAATCACTTTTCGCACTTGTGTTAGTGTTGAAAAACCACTTTTCGCACTTGTGTTAGTGTTGAAAAACCACTTTTCGCACTTGTGTTAGTGTTGAAAAACCACTTTTCGCACTTGTGTTAGTGTTGAAAAACCACTTTTCGCACGTGTGTTAGTGTTGAAAAACCACTTTTCGCACTTGTGTTGGTGCAGGAAACCACCCTTGCACTTCTATTAGTGTGGAAAAACCACTTTTTGCACTTGTGATAGTGTTGAAAAACCACTTTTGCACTTGTATTAGTGTGGAAAAAACACTTTTTGCACTTGTGTTGGTGCAGGAAACCACTTTTGCATTTGTATTAGTGTGGAAAAAACACTTTTTGCACTTGTGTTAGTGTTGAAAAATCACTTTTCGCACTTGTGTTAGTGTTGAAAAACCACTTTTCGCACTTGTGTTAGTGTTGAAAAAACACTTTTCGCACTTGTATTAGTGTTGAAAAACCACTTTTCGCACTTGTGTTAGTGTTGAAAAACCACTTTTCGCACTTGTGTTGGTGCAGGAAACCACTTTTGCACTTGTATTAGTGTGGAAAAAACACTTTTTGCACTTGTGATAGTGTTGAAAAACCACTTTTCGCACGTGTGTTAGTGTTGAAAAACCACTTTTCGCACTTGTGTTGGTGCAGGAAACCACCTTTGCACTTCTATTAGTGTGGAAAAACCACTTTTTGCACTTGTGATAGTGTTGAAAAACCACTTTTCGCACTTGTGTTAGTGTTGAAAAACCACTTTTTGCACTTGTGTTAGTGTTGAAAAACCACTTTTCGCACTTGTGTTGGTGCAGGAAACCACTTTTGCACTTGTATTAGTGTGGAAAAAACACTTTTTGCACTTGTGTTAGTGTTGAAAAACCACTTTTCGCACTTGTGTTGGTGCAGGAAACCACTTTTGCACTTGTATTAGTGTGGAAAAAACACTTTTTGCACTTGTGATAGTGTTGAAAAACCACTTTTCGCACTTGTGTTAGTGTTGAAAAAACACTTTTCGCACTTGTGTTGGTGCAGGAAACCACTTTTGCACTTGTATTAGTGTGGAAAAAACACTTTTTGCACTTGTGATAGTGTTGAAAAACCACTTTTCACATTTGTGTTAGTGTTGAAAAACCACTTTTCGCACTTGTGTTGGTGCAGGAAATCACTTTTGCACTTGTATTAGTGTGGCAAAAACACTTTTCGCACTTGTGTTAGTGTTGAAAAACCACTTTTCGCACTTATGTTAGTGTTGAAAAACCACTTTTCGCACTTGTGTTAGTGTTGAAAAAACACTTTTCGCACTTGTGTTGGTGCAGGAAACCACTTTTGCACTTGTATTAGTGTGGAAAAAACACTTTTTGCACTTGTGATAGTGTTGAAAAACCACCTTTCGCACTTGTGTTAGCGTTGAAAAACCACTTTTCGCATTTGTGTTAGTGTTGAAAAACCACTTTTCGCACTTGTGTTGGTGCAGGAAACCACTTTTGCACTTGTATTAGTGTGGAAAAAACACTTTTTGCACTTGTGATAGTGTTGAAAAACCACTTTTCGCAATTGTGTTGGTGCAGGAAACCACTTTTGCACTTGTATTAGTGTGGAAAAACACTTTTTGCACTTGTGTTGGTGCAGGAAACCACTTTTGCACTTGTATTAGTGTGGAAAAAACACTTTTTGCACTTGTGATAGTGTTGAAAAACCACTTTTCGCACGTGTGTTAGTGTTGAAAAACCACTTTTCGCACTTGTGTTAGTGTTGAAAAACCACTTTTTGCACTTGTGTTGGTGCAGGAAACCACTTTTGCACTTGTATTAGTGTGGAAAAAATACTTTTTGCACTTGTGATAGTGTTGAAAAACCACTTTTCGCACGTGTGTTAGTGTTGAAAAACCACTTTTCGCACTTGTGTTGGTGCAGGAAACCACCTTTGCACTTCTATTAGTGTGGAAAAACCACTTTTTGCACTTGTGATAGTGTTGAAAAACGACTTTTCGCACTTGTGTTAGTTTTGAAAAACCACTTTTCGCACTTGTGTTAGTGTTGAAAAACCACTTTTCGCACTTGTGTTGGTGCAGGAAACCACTTTTGCACTTGTATTAGTGTGGAAAAAACACTTTTTGCACTTGTGTTAGTGTTGAAAAACCACTTTTCGCACTTGTGTTGGTGCAGGAAACCACTTTTGCACTTGTATTAGTGTGGAAAAAACACTTTTTGCACTTGTGATAGTGTTGAAAAACCACTTTTCGCACTTGTGTTGGTGCAGGAAACCACTTTTGCACTTGTATTAGTGTGGAAAAACCACTTTTCGCACTTGTGTTCGTGTTGAAAAACCACTTTTCGCACTTGTGTTAGTGTTGAAAAACCACTTTTCGCACTTGTGTTGGTGCGGGAAACCACTTTTGCACTTTTATTAGTGTGGAAAAAACACTTTTTGCACTTGTGATAGTGTTGAAAAACCACTTTTCACATTTGTGTTAGTGTTGAAAAACCACTTTTCGCACTTGTGTTGGAGCAGGAAACCACTTTTGCACTTGTATTAGTGTGGAAAAAACACTTTTCGCACTTGTGTTAGTGTTGAAAAACCACTTTTTGCATTTGTGTTAGTGTTGAAAAACCACTTTTCGCACTTGTGTTAGTGTTGAAAAACCACTTTTCGCACTTGTGTTGGTGCAGGAAACCACTTTTGCACTTGTATTAGTGTGGAAAAAACACTTTTTGCACTTGTGATAGTGTTGAAAAACCACTTTTCACACTTGTGTTAGTGTTGAAAAACCACTTTTTGCACTTGTGTTAGTGTTGAAAAACCACTTTTCGCACTTGTGTTGGTGCAGGAAACCACTTTTGCACTTGTATTAGTGTGGAAAAAACACTTTTTGCACTTGTGATAGTGTTGAAAAACCACTTTTCGCACTTGTGTTAGTGTTGAAAAACCACTTTTCGCACTTGTGTTGGTGCAGGAAACCACTTTTGCACTTGTATTAGTGTGGAAAAAACACTTTTTGCACTTGTGATAGTGTTGAAAAACCACTTTTCGCACTTGTGTTGGTGCAGGAAACCACTTTTGCACTTGTATTAGTGTGGAAAAAACACTTTTTGCACTTGTGTTGGTGCAGGAAACCACTTTTGCACTTGTATTAGTGTGGAAAAAACACTTTTTGCACTTGTGTTAGTGTTGAAAAACCACTTTTCGCACTTGTGTTAGTGTTGAAAAACCACTTTTCGCACTTGTGTTAGTGTTGAAAAACCACTTTTCGCACTTGTGTTAGTGTTGAAAAACCACTTTTCGCACTTGTGTTAGTGTTGAAAAACCACTTTTCGCACTTGTGTTGGTGCAGGAAACCACTTTTGCACTTGTATTAGTGTGGAAAAAACACTTTTTGCACTTGTGATAGTGTTGAAAAACTACTTTTCGCACTTGTGTTAGTGTTGAAAAACCACTTTTCGCACTTGTGATAGTGTTGAAAAACCACTTTTCGCACTTGTGTTGGTGCAGGAAACCACTTTTGCACTTGTATTAGTGTTGAAAAACCACTTTTCGCACTTGTGTTAGTGTTGAAAAACCACTTTTCGTACTTGTGTTAGTGTTGAAAAACCACTTTTCGCACTTGTGTTAGTGTTGAAAAACCACTTTTCGCACTTGTGTTGGTGCAGGAAACCACTTTTTCACTTGTATTAGTGTGGAAAAACACTTTTTGCACTTGTGATAGTGTTGAAAAACCACTTTTCGCACGTGTGTTAGTGTTGAAAAACCACTTTTCGCACTTGTGTTGGTGCAGGAAACCACCTTTGCACTTCTATTGGTGTGGAAAAACACTTTTTGCACTTGTGTTGGTGCAGGAAACCACTTTTGCACTTCTATTAGTGTGGAAAAAACACTTTTTGCACTTGTGATAGTGTTGAAAAACCACTTTTGCACTTGTATTAGTGTGGAAAAAACACTTTTTGCACTTGTGTTGGTGCAGGAAACCACTTTTGCATTTGTATTAGTGTGGAAAAAACACTTTTTGCACTTGTGTTAGTGTTGAAAAATCACTTTTCGCACTTGTGTTAGTGTTGAAAAAACACTTTTCGCACTTGTGTTAGTGTTGAAAAAACACTTTTCGCACTTGTATTAGTGTTGAAAAACCACTTTTCGCACTTGTGTTAGTGTTGAAAAACCACTTTTCGCACTTGTGTTGGTGGAGGAAACCACTTTTGCACTTGTATTAATGTGGAAAAAACACTTTTTGCACTTGTGATAGTGTTGAAAAACCACTTTTCGCACGTGTGTTAGTGTTGAAAAACCACTTTTCGCACTTGTGTTGGTGCAGGAAATCACCTTTACACTTCTATTAGTGTGGAAAAACCACTTTTTGCACTTGTGATAGTGTTGAAAAACCACTTTTCGCACTTGTGTTAGTGTTGAAAAACCACTTTTTGCACTTGTGTTGGTGCAGGAAACCACTTTTGCACTTGTATTAGTGTGGAAAAAACACTTTTTGCACTTGTGATAGTGTTGAAAAACCACTTTTCGCACTTGTGTTAGTGTTGAAAAACCACTTTTTGCACTTGTGATAGTGTTGAAAAACCACTTTTCGCACTTGTGTTGGTGCAGGAAACCACTTTTGCACTTGTATTAGTGTGGAAAAAACACTTTTTGCACTTGTGTTAGTGTTGAAAAACCACTTTTCGCACTTGTGTTGGTGCAGGAAACCACTTTTGCACTTGTATTAGTGTGGAAAAAACACTTTTTGCACTTGTGATAGTGTTGAAAAACCACTTTTCGCACTTGTGTTAGTGTTGAAAAACCACTTTTCGCACTTGTGTTGGTGTTGAAAAACCACTTTTCGCACTTGTGTTGGTGTTGAAAAACCACTTTTCGCACTTGTGTTGGTGCAGGAAACCACTTTTGCACTTGTATTAGTGTGGAAAAACCACTTTTCGCACTTGTGTTAGTGTTGAAAAACCACTTTTCGCACTTGTGTTGGTGCAGGAAACCACTTTTGCACTTGTATTAGTGTGGAAAAAACACTTTTTGCACTTGTGATAGTGTTGAAAAACCACTTTTCGCACTTGTGTTAGTGTTGAAAAACCACTTTTCGCACTTCTGTTAGTGTTGAAAAACCACTTTTCGCACTTGTGTTGGTGCAGGAAACCACTTTGCACTTGTATTAGTGTGGGAAAACCACTTTTTGCACTTGTATTAATGTGGAATAAACACTTTTTGCACTTGTGATAGTGTTGAAAAACCACTTTTCACACTTGTGTTATTGTTGCAAAAACCACTTTCCGCACTCGTATTGGCGTTGAAAACCACTTTTTGCACTTGTGTTGGTGTTGCAAAACCACTTTCCATACTTGTGCTGGCATTGAAAACCACTTTACACACATGTGCTCATGTTGAAAACCACTTTTCGCACTTGTTTTGGTGTTGTAAAACCACTTTTCGCACTTGCGCCCGTGTTGAAAACCAAAATTCGCATTTGTCTTAGTGTTGCAAAACCAATTTCCACACTTGTGCTGGCGTTGAAAACCACTTTCCACACTCGTGCTCATGTTGAAAACCACTTTTCGCAATTGGATTATTGTTGCAAAACCACTTTCCACACTTGTGTTATTGTTGGAAAACCAATTTCCACACTTGTGCTTGCATTGAAAACCACTTTTCGCAATCGGGTTCGTGTTGCAAAACCAGTTATCGCACTTGTGCTCGTGTTGAAAACCACTTTCCACACTTGTGTTAGTGTTGCAAACCACTTTCCGCACTCGTGCTGGTGTTGTTCGCCATTATTCCATTTGTGTTGGTGTTTCAAAAACCAATTTCCACACTTATGCTGGCATTGAAAACCACTTTCCGCATTTGGGTTGGTGATGCAAAACCACTTATCGCACTTGTGCTCATGTTGAAAACCACTTACCACACTTGTGTTAGTGTTGCAAACCACTGTATGCACTCGTGCTTGTGTTGTAAACCATTATTCGCATTTGTATTAGTGTTGCAAAAACCAATTTCCACACTTCTGCTGCCATTGAAAAGCACTTTCAGCACTCGTGCTAGTGTTGAAAACCACTTTTCGCATTTGTTTTAGTGTTGCACAACCACTTTCTGTGCCCGTGCTGGTGTTGCAAACCACTTATCACACTTGTGTTAGTGTTTCAAACCACTTTTCTCACTCGTGCTTGTGTTCCAAAACCACTCATCACACTTGTGTTCGTGTTGCAAAACCACTTTTTGCACTTGTGTTATTGTTGCAAAAACCACTTGCCGCACTCATACTGGCATTGAAAACCACTTATCGCACTTGGGTTTGTGTTGCAACACCACTTTCGCACCTGTGTTAATGTTGCAAAACAACTTTCGCCCTTGTGTTATTGTTGCAAAACCACTTTTCGCACTTGTGTTAGTGTTGCAAATCCACTTTTCGCACTTGCGCTGGTGTTGAAAACCACAATTGGGATTTATCTTGGTGTTGCAAAACCACTTATTGCACCTGTGCTCGTGTTGAAAACCACTTTCCACACTTGTGTTAGTGTTGCAAAACCACTTTCCACACTTGTGCTGGCATTGAAAACCACTTTACACACATGTGCTCGTATTGCTAAACCACTTTCTGCACTTGCGCTGGCGTCGAAAACCACTTCTTGCACTTTAGCTTGTGTTGAAAACCACTTTTCGCGCTCCTATTGGTGTTCAAAACCACTTTTTGCAATTGTGTTAGTGTTGCAAAACCACTTGTCTCACCTGTGTTAGTGTTGCAAAAGCACTTTTCGCACTTGTGCTGGCGTTGAAAACCACTCTCCGCACTTGAGCTAGTGTTGCAAAACCACTTTCCAAACTTGCATTCGTGTTGAAAACAACTTTCCACACTGTGCTGACGTTGAAAACTAATTTTTGCGTTAGTGTTAGTGTTGTAAAACCACTTTCCACACTTGTGCTGGCATTGAAAACCACTTTTCACACATGTGCTATGATTGCAAACCACTTTCTGCACTTTTGCTGGCGTTGAAAACAACGTTTTGCCCTTCTGCTGGTGTTGAAAACCACATTTCCCGCTACTCTTAGTGTTGCAAAACCACTTATCACACTTGTGTTAGTGTTGCAAAACCACTTTTCGCACTTGTGTTATTGTTGCAAAAACCACTTTCCGCACTCGTATTGGCGTTGAAAACCACTTTTTGCACTTGTGTTGGTGTTGCAAAACAACTTTCCATACTTGTGCTGGCATTGAAAACCACTTTACACACATGTGCTCATGTTGAAAACCACTTTTCGCACTTGTGTTGGTGATGTAAAACCACTTTTCGCACTTGCGCCCGTGTTGAAAACCACAATTCGCATTTGTCTTAGTGTTGCAAAACCAATTTCCACACTTGTGCTGGCGTTGAAAAACCACTTTTCGCACTTGTGCTGGTGCAGGAAACCACTTTTGCACTTGTATTAGTGTGGAAAAACCACTTTTCGCACTTGTGTTAGTGTTGAAAAACCACTTTTCGCACTTGTGTTGATGTTGAAAAACCACTTTTCGCACTTGTGTTGGTGCAGGAAACCACTTTTGCACTTGTATTAGTGTGGAAAAAACACTTTTTGCACTTGTATTAGTGTGGAAAAACCACTTTTCGCACTTGTGTTAGTGTTGAAAAACCACTTTTCGCACTTGTGTTGGTGCAGGAAACCATTTTTGCACTTGTATTAGTGTGGGAAAAACACTTTTTGCACTTGTGATAGTGTTGAAAAACCACTTTTTGCACTTGTGATAGTGTTGAAAAACCACTTTTCGCACTTGTGTTAGTGTTGAAAAACCACTTTTCGCACTTCTGTTAGTGTTGAAAAACCACTTTTCGCACTTGTGTTGGTGCAGGAAACCACTTTGCACTTGTATTAGTGTGGGAAAACCACTTTTTGCACTTGTATTAATGTGGAATAAACACTTTTTGCACTTGTGATAGTGTTGAAAAACCACTTTTCACACTTGTGTTAGTGTTGAAAAACCACTTTTCGCACTTGTGTTGGTGCAGGAAACCACTTTTACACTTGTATTAGTGTGGAAAAACCACTTTTCGCACTTGTGTTAGTGTTGCAAAACCACTTTTCACACTTGTGTTATTGTTGCAAAAACCACTTTCCGCACTCGTATTGGCGTTGAAAACCACTTTTTGCACTTGTGTTGGTGTTGCAAAACCACTTTCCATACTTGTGCTGGCATTGAAAACCACTTTACACACATGTGCTCATGTTGAAAACCACTTTTCGCACTTGTGTTGGTGTTGTAAAACCACTTTTCGCACTTGCGCCCGTGTTGAAAACCAAAATTCGCATTTGTCTTAGTGTTGCAAAACCAATTTCCACACTTGTGCTGGCGTTGAAAACCACTTTCCACACTCGTGCTCATGTTGAAAACCACTTTTCGCAATTGGATTATTGTTGCAAAACCACTTTCCACACTTGTGTTATTGTTGGAAAACCAATTTCCACACTTGTGCTTGCATTGAAAACCACTTTTCGCAATCGGGTTCGTGTTGCAAAACCAGTTATCGCACTTGTGCTCGTGTTGAAAACCACTTTCCACACTTGTGTTAGTGTTGCAAACCACTTTCCGCACTCGTGCTGGTGTTGTTCGCCATTATTCCATTTGTGTTGGTGTTTCAAAAACCAATTTCCACACTTATGCTGGCATTGAAAACCACTTTCCGCATTTGGGTTGGTGATGCAAAACCACTTATCGCACTTGTGCTCATGTTGAAAACCACTTACCACACTTGTGTTAGTGTTGCAAACCACTGTATGCACTCGTGCTTGTGTTGTAAACCATTATTCGCATTTGTATTAGTGTTGCAAAAACCAATTTCCACACTTCTGCTGCCATTGAAAAGCACTTTCAGCACTCGTGCTAGTGTTGAAAACCACTTTTCGCATTTGTTTTAGTGTTGCACAACCACTTTCTGTGCCCGTGCTGGTGTTGCAAACCACTTATCACACTTGTGTTAGTGTTTCAAACCACTTTTCTCACTCGTGCTTGTGTTCCAAAACCACTCATCACACTTGTGTTCGTGTTGCAAAACCACTTTTTGCACTTGTGTTATTGTTGCAAAAACCACTTGCCGCACTCATACTGGCATTGAAAACCACTTATCGCACTTGGGTTTGTGTTGCAACACCACTTTCGCACCTGTGTTAATGTTGCAAAACAACTTTCGCCCTTGTGTTATTGTTGCAAAACCACTTTTCGCACTTGTGTTAGTGTTGCAAATCCACTTTTCGCACTTGCGCTGGTGTTGAAAACCACAATTGGGATTTATCTTGGTGTTGCAAAACCACTTATTGCACCTGTGCTCGTGTTGAAAACCACTTTCCACACTTGTGTTAGTGTTGCAAAACCACTTTCCACACTTGTGCTGGCATTGAAAACCACTTTACACACATGTGCTCGTATTGCTAAACCACTTTCTGCACTTGCGCTGGCGTCGAAAACCACTTCTTGCACTTTAGCTTGTGTTGAAAACCACTTTTCGCGCTCCTATTGGTGTTCAAAACCACTTTTTGCAATTGTGTTAGTGTTGCAAAACCACTTGTCTCACCTGTGTTAGTGTTGCAAAAGCACTTTTCGCACTTGTGCTGGCGTTGAAAACCACTCTCCGCACTTGAGCTAGTGTTGCAAAACCACTTTCCAAACTTGCATTCGTGTTGAAAACAACTTTCCACACTGTGCTGACGTTGAAAACTAATTTTTTCGTTAGTGTTAGTGTTGTAAAACCACTTTCCACACTTGTGCTGGCATTGAAAACCACTTTTCACACATGTGCTATGATTGCAAACCACTTTCTGCACTTTTGCTGGCGTTGAAAACAACGTTTTGCCCTTCTGCTGGTGTTGAAAACCACATTTCCCGCTACTCTTAGTGTTGCAAAACCACTTATCACACTTGTGTTAGTGTTGCAAAACCACTTTTCGCACTTGTGTTATTGTTGCAAAAACCACTTTCCGCACTCGTATTGGCGTTGAAAACCACTTTTTGCACTTGTGTTGGTGTTGCAAAACAACTTTCCATACTTGTGCTGGCATTGAAAACCACTTTACACACATGTGCTCATGTTGAAAACCACTTTTCGCACTTGTGTTGGTGATGTAAAACCACTTTTCGCACTTGCGCCCGTGTTGAAAACCACAATTCGCATTTGTCTTAGTGTTGCAAAACCAATTTCCACACTTGTGCTGGCGTTGAAAAACCACTTTTCGCACTTGTGCTGGTGCAGGAAACCACTTTTGCACTTGTATTAGTGTGGAAAAACCACTTTTCGCACTTGTGTTAGTGTTGAAAAACCACTTTTCGCACTTGTGTTGATGTTGAAAAACCACTTTTCGCACTTGTGTTGGTGCAGGAAACCACTTTTGCACTTGTATTAGTGTGGAAAAAACACTTTTTGCACTTGTATTAGTGTGGAAAAACCACTTTTCGCACTTGTGTTAGTGTTGAAAAACCACTTTTCGCACTTGTGTTGGTGCAGAAAACCATTTTTGCACTTGTATTAGTGTGGGAAAAACACTTTTTGCACTTGTGATAGTGTTGAAAAACCACTTTTCGCACTTGTGATAGTGTTGAAAAACCACTTTTCGCACTTGTGTTGGTGCAGGAAACCACTTTTGCACTTGTATTAGTGTGGAAAAAACACTTTTTGCACTTGTGTTGGTGCAGGAAACCACTTTTGCACTTGTATTAGTGTGGAAAAAACACTTTTTGCACTTGTGATAGTGTTGAAAAACCACTTTTCGCACTTGTGTTCGTGTTGAAAAACCACTTTTCGCACTTGTGTTGGTGCAGGAAACCACTTTTGCACTTGTATTAGTGTGGAAAAACACTTTTTGCACTTGTGATAGTGTTGAAAAACCACTTTTCGCACTTGTGTTGGTGCAGGAAACCACTTTTGCACTTGTATTAGTGTGGAAAAAACACTTTTTGCACTTGTGTTGGTGCAGGAAACCACTTTTGCACTTGTATTAGTGTGGAAAAACACTTTTTGCACTTGTGATAGTGTTGAAAAACCACTTTTCGCACTTGTGTTGGTGCAGGAAACCACTTTTGCACTTGTATTAGTGTGGAAAAAACACTTTTTGCACTTGTGTTGGTGCAGGAAACCACTTTTGCACTTGTATTAGTGTGGAAAAAACACTTTTTGCACTTGTGTTAGTGTTGAAAAATCACTTTTCGCACTTGTGTTAGTGTTGAAAAACCACTTTTCGCACTTGTGTTAGTGTTGAAAAACCACTTTTCGCACTTGTGTTAGTGTTGAAAAACCACTTTTCGCACTTGTGTTAGTGTTGAAAAACCACTTTTCGCACTTGTGTTGGTGCAGGAAACCACTTTTACACTTGTATTAGTGTGGAAAAACCACTTTTCGCACTTGTGTTAGTGTTGCAAAACCACTTTTCGCACTTGTGTTATTGTTGCAAAAACCACTTTCCGCACTCGTATTGGCGTTGAAAACCACTTTTTGCACTTGTGTTGGTGTTGCAAAACCACTTTCCATACTTGTGCTGGCATTGAAAACCACTTTACACACATGTGCTCATGTTGAAAACCACTTTTCGCACTTGTGTTGGTGTTGTAAAACCACTTTTCGCACTTGCGCCCGTGTTGAAAACCAAAATTCGCATTTGTCTTAGTGTTGCAAAACCAATTTCCACACTTGTGCTGGCGTTGAAAACCACTTTCCACACTCGTGCTCATGTTGAAAACCACTTTTCGCAATTGGATTATTGTTGCAAAACCACTTTCCACACTTGTGTTATTGTTGGAAAACCAATTTCCACACTTGTGCTTGCATTGAAAACCACTTTTCGCAATCGGGTTCGTGTTGCAAAACCAGTTATCGCACTTGTGCTCGTGTTGAAAACCACTTTCCACACTTGTGTTAGTGTTGCAAACCACTTTCCGCACTCGTGCTGGTGTTGTTCGCCATTATTCCATTTGTGTTGGTGTTTCAAAAACCAATTTCCACACTTATGCTGGCATTGAAAACCACTTTCCGCATTTGGGTTGGTGATGCAAAACCACTTATCGCACTTGTGCTCATGTTGAAAACCACTTACCACACTTGTGTTAGTGTTGCAAACCACTGTATGCACTCGTGCTTGTGTTGTAAACCATTATTCGCATTTGTATTAGTGTTGCAAAAACCAATTTCCACACTTCTGCTGCCATTGAAAAGCACTTTCAGCACTCGTGCTAGTGTTGAAAACCACTTTTCGCATTTGTTTTAGTGTTGCACAACCACTTTCTGTGCCCGTGCTGGTGTTGCAAACCACTTATCACACTTGTGTTAGTGTTTCAAACCACTTTTCTCACTCGTGCTTGTGTTCCAAAACCACTCATCACACTTGTGTTCGTGTTGCAAAACCACTTTTTGCACTTGTGTTATTGTTGCAAAAACCACTTGCCGCACTCATACTGGCATTGAAAACCACTTATCGCACTTGGGTTTGTGTTGCAACACCACTTTCGCACCTGTGTTAATGTTGCAAAACAACTTTCGCCCTTGTGTTATTGTTGCAAAACCACTTTTCGCACTTGTGTTAGTGTTGCAAATCCACTTTTCGCACTTGCGCTGGTGTTGAAAACCACAATTGGGATTTATCTTGGTGTTGCAAAACCACTTATTGCACCTGTGCTCGTGTTGAAAACCACTTTCCACACTTGTGTTAGTGTTGCAAAACCACTTTCCACACTTGTGCTGGCATTGAAAACCACTTTACACACATGTGCTCGTATTGCTAAACCACTTTCTGCACTTGCGCTGGCGTCGAAAACCACTTCTTGCACTTTAGCTTGTGTTGAAAACCACTTTTCGCGCTCCTATTGGTGTTCAAAACCACTTTTTGCAATTGTGTTAGTGTTGCAAAACCACTTGTCTCACCTGTGTTAGTGTTGCAAAAGCACTTTTCGCACTTGTGCTGGCGTTGAAAACCACTCTCCGCACTTGAGCTAGTGTTGCAAAACCACTTTCCAAACTTGCATTCGTGTTGAAAACAACTTTCCACACTGTGCTGACGTTGAAAACTAATTTTTTCGTTAGTGTTAGTGTTGTAAAACCACTTTCCACACTTGTGCTGGCATTGAAAACCACTTTTCACACATGTGCTATGATTGCAAACCACTTTCTGCACTTTTGCTGGCGTTGAAAACAACGTTTTGCCCTTCTGCTGGTGTTGAAAACCACATTTCCCGCTACTCTTAGTGTTGCAAAACCACTTATCACACTTGTGTTAGTGTTGCAAAACCACTTTTCGCACTTGTGTTATTGTTGCAAAAACCACTTTCCGCACTCGTATTGGCGTTGAAAACCACTTTTTGCACTTGTGTTGGTGTTGCAAAACAACTTTCCATACTTGTGCTGGCATTGAAAACCACTTTACACACATGTGCTCATGTTGAAAACCACTTTTCGCACTTGTGTTGGTGATGTAAAACCACTTTTCGCACTTGCGCCCGTGTTGAAAACCACAATTCGCATTTGTCTTAGTGTTGCAAAACCAATTTCCACACTTGTGCTGGCGTTGAAAAACCACTTTTCGCACTTGTGCTGGTGCAGGAAACCACTTTTGCACTTGTATTAGTGTGGAAAAACCACTTTTCGCACTTGTGTTAGTGTTGAAAAACCACTTTTCGCACTTGTGTTGATGTTGAAAAACCACTTTTCGCACTTGTGTTGGTGCAGGAAACCACTTTTGCACTTGTATTAGTGTGGAAAAAACACTTTTTGCACTTGTATTAGTGTGGAAAAACCACTTTTCGCACTTGTGTTAGTGTTGAAAAACCACTTTTCGCACTTGTGTTGGTGCAGGAAACCATTTTTGCACTTGTATTAGTGTGGGAAAAACACTTTTTGCACTTGTGATAGTGTTGAAAAACCACTTTTTGCACTTGTGTTAGTGTTGAAAAACCACTTTTCGCACTTGTGTTGGTGCAGGAAACCATTTTTGCACTTGTATTAGTGTGGAAAAAACACTTTTTGCACTTGTGATAGTGTTGAAAAACCACTTTTCGCACTTGTGTTAGTGTTGAAAAACCACTTTTCGCACTTCTGTTAGTGTTGAAAAACCACTTTTCGCACTTGTGTTGGTGCAGGAAACCACTTTGCACTTGTATTAGTGTGGAAAAACCACTTTTTGCACTTGTGATAGTGTTGAAAAACCACTTTTTGCACTTGTGTTGGTGTTGAAAAACCACTTTTCGCACTTGTGTTGGTGCAGGAAACCACTTTTGCACTTGTATTAGTGTGGAAAAAACACTTTTTGCACTTGTGATAGTGTTGAAAAACCACTTTTCGCACTTGTGTTAGTGTTGAAAAAACACTTTTCGCACTTGTGTTGGTGCAGGAAACCACTTTTGCACTTGTATTAGTGTGGAAAAAACACTTTTTGCACTTGTGATAGTGTTGAAAAACCACTTTTCACATTTGTGTTAGTGTTGAAAAACCACTTTTCGCACTTGTGTTGGTGCAGGAAATCACTTTTGCACTTGTATTAGTGTGGCAAAAACACTTGTCGCACTTGTGTTAGTGTTGAAAAACCACTTTTCGCACTTATGTTAGTGTTGAAAAACCACTTTTCGCACTTGTGTTAGTGTTGAAAAAACACTTTTCGCACTTGTGTTGGTGCAGGAAACCACTTTTGCACTTGTATTAGTGTGGAAAAAACACTTTTTGCACTTGTGATAGTGTTGAAAAACCACTTTTCACATTTGTGTTAGTGTTGAAAAACCACTTTTCGCACTTGTGTTGGTGCAGGAAATCACTTTTGCACTTGTATTAGTGTGGCAAAAACACTTGTCGCACTTGTGTTAGTGTTGAAAAACCACTTTTCGCACTTATGTTAGTGTTGAAAAACCACTTTTCGCACTTGTGTTAGTGTTGAAAAAACACTTTTCGCACTTGTGTTGGTGCAGGAAACCACTTTTGCACTTGTATTAGTGTGGAAAAAACACTTTTTGCACTTGTGATAGTGTTGAAAAACCACTTTTCGCACTTGTGTTGGTGCAGGAAACCACTTTTACACTTGTATTAGTGTGGAAAAATTTTTTTTAGCACTTTTGATAGTGTTGAAAAATCAATTTTCGCACTTGTATTAGTGTGGAAAAAACACTTTTTGCACTTGTGTTGGTGCAGGAAACCACTTTTGCACTTGTATTAGTGTGGAAAAAACACTTTTTGCACTTGTGTTAGTGTTGAAAAATCACTTTTCGCACTTGTGATAGTGTTGAAAAACCACTTTTCGCACTTGTGTTGGTGCAGGAAACCACTTTTGCACTTGTATTAGTGTGGAAAAAACACTTTTTGCACTTGTGTTGGTGCAGGAAACCACTTTTGCACTTGTATTAGTGTGGAAAAAACACTTTTTGCACTTGTGATAGTGTTGAAAAACCACTTTTCGCACTTGTGTTCGTGTTGAAAAACCACTTTTCGCACTTGTGTTGGTGCAGGAAACCACTTTTGCACTTGTATTAGTGTGGAAAAACACTTTTTGCACTTGTGATAGTGTTGAAAAACCACTTTTCGCACTTGTGTTGGTGCAGGAAACCACTTTTGCACTTGTATTAGTGTGGAAAAAACACTTTTTGCACTTGTGTTGGTGCAGGAAACCACTTTTGCACTTGTATTAGTGTGGAAAAAACACTTTTTGCACTTGTGTTAGTGTTGAAAAATCACTTTTCGCACTTGTGTTAGTGTTGAAAAACCACTTTTCGCACTTGTGTTAGTGTTGAAAAACCACTTTTCGCACTTGTGTTAGTGTTGAAAAACCACTTTTCGCACTTGTGTTAGTGTTGAAAAACCACTTTTCGCACGTGTGTTAGTGTTGAAAAACCACTTTTCGCACTTGTGTTGGTGCAGGAAACCACCTTTGCACTTCTATTAGTGTGGAAAAACCACTTTTTGCACTTGTGATAGTGTTGAAAAACCACTTTTCGCACTTGTGTTAGTGTTGAAAAACCACTTTTTGCACTTGTGTTAGTGTTGAAAAACCACTTTTCGCACTTGTGTTGGTGCAGGAAACCACTTTTGCACTTGTATTAGTGTGGAAAAAACACTTTTTGCACTTGTGTTAGTGTTGAAAAACCACTTTTCACACTTGTGTTGGTGCAGGAAACCACTTTTGCACTTGTATTAGTGTGGAAAAAACACTTTTTGCACTTGTGATAGTGTTGAAAAACCACTTTTCGCCCTTGTGTTAGTGTTGAAAAACCACTTTTCGCACTTGTGTTGGTGCAGGAAACCACTTTTGCACTTGTATTAGTGTGGAAAAAACACTTTTTGCACTTGTGATAGTGTTGAAAAACCACTTTTCACATTTGTGTTAGTGTTGAAAAACCACTTTTCGCACTTGTGTTGGTGCAGGAAACCACTTTTGCACTTGTATTAGTGTGGAAAAAACACTTTTCACACTTGTGTTAGTGTTGAAAAACCACTTTTTGCATTTGTGTTAGTGTTGAAAAACCACTTTTCGCACTTGTGTTAGTGTTGAAAAACCACTTTTTGCACTTGTGTTAGTGTTGAAAAACCACTTTTCGCACTTGTGTTGGTGCAGGAAACCACTTTTGCACTTGTATTAGTGTGGAAAAAACACTTTTTGCACTTGTGTTAGTGTTGAAAAACCACTTTTCACACTTGTGTTGGTGCAGGAAACCACTTTTGCACTTGTATTAGTGTGGAAAAAACACTTTTTGCACTTGTGATAGTGTTGAAAAACCACTTTTCGCACTTGTGTTAGTGTTGAAAAACCACTTTTCGCACTTGTGTTGGTGCAGGAAACCACTTTTGCACTTGTATTAGTGTGGAAAAAACACTTTTTGCACTTGTGATAGTGTTGAAAAACCACTTTTCACATTTGTGTTAGTGTTGAAAAACCACTTTTCGCACTTGTGTTGGTGCAGGAAACCACTTTTGCACTTGTATTAGTGTGGAAAAAACACTTTTCACACTTGTGTTAGTGTTGAAAAACCACTTTTTGCATTTGTGTTAGTGTTGAAAAACCACTTTTCGCACTTGTGTTAGTGTTGAAAAACCACTTTTCGCACGTGTGTTGGTGCAGGAAACCACTTTTGCACTTGTATTAGTGTGGAAAAAACACTTTTTGCACTTGTGATAGTGTTGAAAAACCACTTTTCACACTTGTGTTAGTGTTGAAAAACCACTTTTTGCACTTGTGTTAGTGTTGAAAAACCACTTTTCGCACTTGTGTTGGTGCAGGAAACCACTTTTGCACTTGTATTAGTGTGGAAAAAACACTTTTTGCACTTGTGATAGTGTTGAAAAACCACTTTTCGCACTTGTGTTAGTGTTGAAAAACCACTTTTCGCACTTGTGTTGGTGCAGGAAACCACTTTTGCACTTGTATTAGTGTGGAAAAAACACTTTTTGCACTTGTGATAGTGTTGAAAAACCACTTTTCGCACTTGTGTTGGTGCAGGAAACCACTTTTGCACTTGTATTAGTGTGGAAAAAACACTTTTTGCACTTGTGTTGGTGCAGGAAACCACTTTTGCACTTGTATTAGTGTGGAAAAAACACTTTTTGCACTTGTGTTAGTGTTGAAAAACCACTTTTCGCACTTGTGTTAGTGTTGAAAAACCACTTTTCGCACTTGTGTTGGTGCAGGAAACCACCTTTGCACTTCTATTAGTGTGGAAAAACCACTTTTTGCACTTGTGATAGTGTTGAAAAACGACATTTCGCACTTGTGTTAGTGTTGAAAACCACTTTTCGCACTTGTGTTAGTGTTGAAAAACCACTTTTCGCACTTGTGATAGTGTTGAAAAAACACTTTTTGCACTTGTGATAGTGTTGAAAAACCACTTTTCGCACTTGTGTTAGTGTTGAAAAACCACTTTTCGCACTTGTGTTGGTGCAGGAAACCACTTTTGCACTTGTATTAGTGTGGAAAATACACTTTTTGCACTTGTGTTAGTGTTGAAAAACCACTTTTCGCACTTGTGTTGGTGCAGGAAACCACTTTTGCATTTGTATTAGTGTGGAAAAAACACTTTTTGCACTTGTGATAGTGTTGAAAAACCACTTTTCGCACTTGTGTTAGTGTTGAAAAACCACTTTTCGCACTTGTGTTGGTGCAGGAAACCACTTTTGCACTTGTATTAGTGTGGAAAAAACACTTTTTGCACTTGTGATAGTGTTGAAAAACCACTTTTCGCACTTGTGTTAGTGTTGAAAAACCACTTTTTGCACTTGTGTTGGTGCAGGAAACCACTTTTGCACTTGTATTAGTGTGGAAAAAACACTTTTTGCACTTGTGTTAGTGTTGAAAAACCACTTTTCGCACTTGTGTTGGTGCAGGAAACCACTTTTGCACTTGTATTAGTGTGGAAAAAACACTTTTTGCACTTGTGATAGTGTTGAAAAACCACTTTTCGCACTTGTGTTAGTGTTGAAAAACCACATTTCGCACTTGTGTTGGTGCAGGAAACCACTTTTGCACTTGTATTAGTGTGGAAAAAACCCTTTTTGCACTTGTGATAGTGTTGAAAAACCACTTTTCGCACGTGTGGTAGTGTTGAAAAACCACTTTTCGCACTTGTGTTGGTGCAGGAAACCACCTTTGCACTTCTATTAGTGTGGAAAAAACACTTTTTGCACTTGTGATAGTGTTGAAAAACCACTTTTCGCACTTGTGTTAGTGTTGAAAAACCACTTTTTGCACTTGTGTTAGTGTTGAAAAACCACTTTTCGCACTTGTGTTGGTGCAGGAAACCACTTTTGCACTTGCATTAGTGTGGAAAAAACACTTTTTGCACTTGTGTTAGTGTTGAAAAACCACTTTTCGCACTTGTGTTGGTGCAGGAAACCACTTTTGCACTTGTATTAGTGTGGAAAAAACAGTTTTTGCACTTGTGATAGTGTTGAAAAACCACTTTTCGCACTCGTGTTAGTGTTGAAAAACCACTTTTCGCACTTGTGTTGGTGCAGGAAACCACTTTTGCACTTGTATTAGTGTGGAAAAAACACTTTTTGCACTTGTGATAGTGTTGAAAAACCACTTTTCGCACTTGTATTGGTGCAGGAAACCACTTTTGCACTTGTATTGGTGTGGAAAACACTTTTTGCACTTGTGTTGGTGCAGGAAACCACTTTTGCACTTGTATTAGTGTGGAAAAAACACTTTTTGCACTTGTGTTAGTGTTGAAAAACCACTTTTCGCACTTGTGTTAGTGTTGAAAAACCACTTTTCGCACTTGTGTTAGTGTTGAAAAACCACTTTTCGCACTTGTGTTAGTGTTGAAAAACCACTTTTCGCACTTGTGTTAGTGTTGAAAAACCACTTTTCGCACTTGTGTTGGTGCAGGAAACCACTTTTGCACTTGTATTAGTGTGGAAAAAACACTTTTTGCACTTGTGATAGTGTTGAAAAACCACTTTTCGCACGTGTGTTAGTGTTGAAAAACCACTTTTCGCACTTGTGTTGGTGCAGGAAACCACCTTTGCACTTCTATTAGTGTGGAAAAACCACTTTTTGCACTTGTGATAGTGTTGAAAAACGACTTTTCGCACTTGTGTTAGTGTTGAAAAACCACTTTTCGCACTTGTGTTAGTGTTGAAAAACCACTTTTCGCACTTGTGTTGGTGCAGGAAACCACTTTTGCACTTGTATTAGTGTGGAAAAAACACTTTTTGCACTTGTGTTAGTGTTGAAAAACCACTTTTCGCACTTGTGTTGGTGCAGGAAACCACTTTTGCACTTGTATTAGTGTGGAAAAAACACTTTTTGCACTTGTGATAGTGTTGAAAAACCACTTTTCGCACTTGTGTTGGTGCAGGAAACCACTTTTGCACTTGTATTAGTGTGGAAAAACCACTTTTCGCACTTGTGTTCGTGTTGAAAAACCACTTTTCGCACTTGTGTTAGTGTTGAAAAACCACTTTTCGCACTTGTGTTGGTGCGGGAAACCACTTTTGCACTTTTATTAGTGTGGAAAAAACACTTTTTGCACTTGTGATAGTGTTGAAAAACCACTTTTCACATTTGTGTTAGTGTTGAAAAACCACTTTTCGCACTTGTGTTGGAGCAGGAAACCACTTTTGCACTTGTATTAGTGTGGAAAAAACACTTTTCGCACTTGTGTTAGTGTTGAAAAACCACTTTTTGCATATGTGTTAGTGTTGAAAAACCACTTTTCGCACTTGTGTTAGTGTTGAAAAACCACTTTTCGCACTTGTGTTGGTGCAGGAAACCACTTTTGCACTTGTATTAGTGTGGAAAAAACACTTTTTGCACTTGTGATAGTGTTGAAAAACCACTTTTCACACTTGTGTTAGTGTTGAAAAACCACTTTTTGCACTTGTGTTAGTGTTGAAAAACCACTTTTCGCACTTGTGTTGGTGCAGGAAACCACTTTTGCACTTGTATTAGTGTGGAAAAAACACTTTTTGCACTTGTGATAGTGTTGAAAAACCACTTTTCGCACTTGTGTTAGTGTTGAAAAACCACTTTTCGCACTTGTTTTGGTGCAGGAAACCACTTTTGCACTTGTATTAGTGTGGAAAAAACACTTTTTGCACTTGTGATAGTGTTGAAAAACCACTTTTCGCACTTGTGTTGGTGCAGGAAACCACTTTTGCACTTGTATTAGTGTGGAAAAAACACTTTTTGCACTTGTGTTGGTGCAGGAAACCACTTTTGCACTTGTATTAGTGTGGAAAAAACACTTTTTGCACTTGTGGTGGTGTTGAAAAACCACTTTTCGCACTTGTGTTAGTGTTGAAAAACCACTTTCCACACTTGTGCTGGCATTGAAAACCACTTTTCACACATGTGCTATGATTGCAAACCACTTTCTGCACTTTTGCTGGCGTTGAAAACAACGTTTTGCCCTTCTGCTGGTGTTGAAAACCACATTTCCCGCTACTCTTAGTGTTGCAAAACCACTTATCACACTTGTGTTAGTGTTGCAAAACCACTTTTCGCACTTGTGTTATTGTTGCAAAAACCACTTTCCGCACTCGTATTGGCGTTGAAAACCACTTTTTGCACTTGTGTTGGTGTTGCAAAACAACTTTCCATACTTGTGCTGGCATTGAAAACCACTTTACACACATGTGCTCATGTTGAAAACCACTTTTCGCACTTGTGTTGGTGATGTAAAACCACTTTTCGCACTTGCGCCCGTGTTGAAAACCACAATTCGCATTTGTCTTAGTGTTGCAAAACCAATTTCCACACTTGTGCTGGCGTTGAAAAACCACTTTTCGCACTTGTGCTGGTGCAGGAAACCACTTTTGCACTTGTATTAGTGTGGAAAAACCACTTTTCGCACTTGTGTTAGTGTTGAAAAACCACTTTTCGCACTTGTGTTGATGTTGAAAAACCACTTTTCGCACTTGTGTTGGTGCAGGAAACCACTTTTGCACTTGTATTAGTGTGGAAAAAACACTTTTTGCACTTGTATTAGTGTGGAAAAACCACTTTTCGCACTTGTGTTAGTGTTGAAAAACCACTTTTCGCACTTGTGTTGGTGCAGGAAACCATTTTTGCACTTGTATTAGTGTGGGAAAAACACTTTTTGCACTTGTGATAGTGTTGAAAAACCACTTTTCGCACTTGTGATAGTGTTGAAAAACCACTTTTCGCACTTGTGTTGGTGCAGGAAACCACTTTTGCACTTGTATTAGTGTGGAAAAAACACTTTTTGCACTTGTGTTGGTGCAGGAAACCACTTTTGCACTTGTATTAGTGTGGAAAAAACACTTTTTGCACTTGTGATAGTGTTGAAAAACCACTTTTCGCACTTGTGTTCGTGTTGAAAAACCACTTTTCGCACTTGTGTTGGTGCAGGAAACCACTTTTGCACTTGTATTAGTGTGGAAAAACACTTTTTGCACTTGTGATAGTGTTGAAAAACCACTTTTCGCACTTGTGTTGGTGCAGGAAACCACTTTTGCACTTGTATTAGTGTGGAAAAAACACTTTTTGCACTTGTGTTGGTGCAGGAAACCACTTTTGCACTTGTATTAGTGTGGAAAAACACTTTTTGCACTTGTGATAGTGTTGAAAAACCACTTTTCGCACTTGTGTTGGTGCAGGAAACCACTTTTGCACTTGTATTAGTGTGGAAAAAACACTTTTTGCACTTGTGTTGGTGCAGGAAACCACTTTTGCACTTGTATTAGTGTGGAAAAAACACTTTTTGCACTTGTGTTAGTGTTGAAAAATCACTTTTCGCACTTGTGTTAGTGTTGAAAAACCACTTTTCGCACTTGTGTTAGTGTTGAAAAACCACTTTTCGCACTTGTGTTAGTGTTGAAAAACCACTTTTCGCACTTGTGTTAGTGTTGAAAAACCACTTTTCGCACTTGTGTTGGTGCAGGAAACCACTTTTACACTTGTATTAGTGTGGAAAAACCACTTTTCGCACTTGTGTTAGTGTTGCAAAACCACTTTTCGCACTTGTGTTATTGTTGCAAAAACCACTTTCCGCACTCGTATTGGCGTTGAAAACCACTTTTTGCACTTGTGTTGGTGTTGCAAAACCACTTTCCATACTTGTGCTGGCATTGAAAACCACTTTACACACATGTGCTCATGTTGAAAACCACTTTTCGCACTTGTGTTGGTGTTGTAAAACCACTTTTCGCACTTGCGCCCGTGTTGAAAACCAAAATTCGCATTTGTCTTAGTGTTGCAAAACCAATTTCCACACTTGTGCTGGCGTTGAAAACCACTTTCCACACTCGTGCTCATGTTGAAAACCACTTTTCGCAATTGGATTATTGTTGCAAAACCACTTTCCACACTTGTGTTATTGTTGGAAAACCAATTTCCACACTTGTGCTTGCATTGAAAACCACTTTTCGCAATCGGGTTCGTGTTGCAAAACCAGTTATCGCACTTGTGCTCGTGTTGAAAACCACTTTCCACACTTGTGTTAGTGTTGCAAACCACTTTCCGCACTCGTGCTGGTGTTGTTCGCCATTATTCCATTTGTGTTGGTGTTTCAAAAACCAATTTCCACACTTATGCTGGCATTGAAAACCACTTTCCGCATTTGGGTTGGTGATGCAAAACCACTTATCGCACTTGTGCTCATGTTGAAAACCACTTACCACACTTGTGTTAGTGTTGCAAACCACTGTATGCACTCGTGCTTGTGTTGTAAACCATTATTCGCATTTGTATTAGTGTTGCAAAAACCAATTTCCACACTTCTGCTGCCATTGAAAAGCACTTTCAGCACTCGTGCTAGTGTTGAAAACCACTTTTCGCATTTGTTTTAGTGTTGCACAACCACTTTCTGTGCCCGTGCTGGTGTTGCAAACCACTTATCACACTTGTGTTAGTGTTTCAAACCACTTTTCTCACTCGTGCTTGTGTTCCAAAACCACTCATCACACTTGTGTTCGTGTTGCAAAACCACTTTTTGCACTTGTGTTATTGTTGCAAAAACCACTTGCCGCACTCATACTGGCATTGAAAACCACTTATCGCACTTGGGTTTGTGTTGCAACACCACTTTCGCACCTGTGTTAATGTTGCAAAACAACTTTCGCCCTTGTGTTATTGTTGCAAAACCACTTTTCGCACTTGTGTTAGTGTTGCAAATCCACTTTTCGCACTTGCGCTGGTGTTGAAAACCACAATTGGGATTTATCTTGGTGTTGCAAAACCACTTATTGCACCTGTGCTCGTGTTGAAAACCACTTTCCACACTTGTGTTAGTGTTGCAAAACCACTTTCCACACTTGTGCTGGCATTGAAAACCACTTTACACACATGTGCTCGTATTGCTAAACCACTTTCTGCACTTGCGCTGGCGTCGAAAACCACTTCTTGCACTTTAGCTTGTGTTGAAAACCACTTTTCGCGCTCCTATTGGTGTTCAAAACCACTTTTTGCAATTGTGTTAGTGTTGCAAAACCACTTGTCTCACCTGTGTTAGTGTTGCAAAAGCACTTTTCGCACTTGTGCTGGCGTTGAAAACCACTCTCCGCACTTGAGCTAGTGTTGCAAAACCACTTTCCAAACTTGCATTCGTGTTGAAAACAACTTTCCACACTGTGCTGACGTTGAAAACTAATTTTTTCGTTAGTGTTAGTGTTGTAAAACCACTTTCCACACTTGTGCTGGCATTGAAAACCACTTTTCACACATGTGCTATGATTGCAAACCACTTTCTGCACTTTTGCTGGCGTTGAAAACAACGTTTTGCCCTTCTGCTGGTGTTGAAAACCACATTTCCCGCTACTCTTAGTGTTGCAAAACCACTTATCACACTTGTGTTAGTGTTGCAAAACCACTTTTCGCACTTGTGTTATTGTTGCAAAAACCACTTTCCGCACTCGTATTGGCGTTGAAAACCACTTTTTGCACTTGTGTTGGTGTTGCAAAACAACTTTCCATACTTGTGCTGGCATTGAAAACCACTTTACACACATGTGCTCATGTTGAAAACCACTTTTCGCACTTGTGTTGGTGATGTAAAACCACTTTTCGCACTTGCGCCCGTGTTGAAAACCACAATTCGCATTTGTCTTAGTGTTGCAAAACCAATTTCCACACTTGTGCTGGCGTTGAAAAACCACTTTTCGCACTTGTGCTGGTGCAGGAAACCACTTTTGCACTTGTATTAGTGTGGAAAAACCACTTTTCGCACTTGTGTTAGTGTTGAAAAACCACTTTTCGCACTTGTGTTGATGTTGAAAAACCACTTTTCGCACTTGTGTTGGTGCAGGAAACCACTTTTGCACTTGTATTAGTGTGGAAAAAACACTTTTTGCACTTGTATTAGTGTGGAAAAACCACTTTTCGCACTTGTGTTAGTGTTGAAAAACCACTTTTCGCACTTGTGTTGGTGCAGGAAACCATTTTTGCACTTGTATTAGTGTGGGAAAAACACTTTTTGCACTTGTGATAGTGTTGAAAAACCACTTTTTGCACTTGTGTTAGTGTTGAAAAACCACTTTTCGCACTTGTGTTGGTGCAGGAAACCATTTTTGCACTTGTATTAGTGTGGAAAAAACACTTTTTGCACTTGTGATAGTGTTGAAAAACCACTTTTCGCACTTGTGTTAGTGTTGAAAAACCACTTTTCGCACTTCTGTTAGTGTTGAAAAACCACTTTTCGCACTTGTGTTGGTGCAGGAAACCACTTTGCACTTGTATTAGTGTGGAAAAACCACTTTTTGCACTTGTGATAGTGTTGAAAAACCACTTTTTGCACTTGTGTTGGTGTTGAAAAACCACTTTTCGCACTTGTGTTGGTGCAGGAAACCACTTTTGCACTTGTATTAGTGTGGAAAAAACACTTTTTGCACTTGTGATAGTGTTGAAAAACCACTTTTCGCACTTGTGTTAGTGTTGAAAAAACACTTTTCGCACTTGTGTTGGTGCAGGAAACCACTTTTGCACTTGTATTAGTGTGGAAAAAACACTTTTTGCACTTGTGATAGTGTTGAAAAACCACTTTTCACATTTGTGTTAGTGTTGAAAAACCACTTTTCGCACTTGTGTTGGTGCAGGAAATCACTTTTGCACTTGTATTAGTGTGGCAAAAACACTTGTCGCACTTGTGTTAGTGTTGAAAAACCACTTTTCGCACTTATGTTAGTGTTGAAAAACCACTTTTCGCACTTGTGTTAGTGTTGAAAAAACACTTTTCGCACTTGTGTTGGTGCAGGAAACCACTTTTGCACTTGTATTAGTGTGGAAAAAACACTTTTTGCACTTGTGATAGTGTTGAAAAACCACTTTTCACATTTGTGTTAGTGTTGAAAAACCACTTTTCGCACTTGTGTTGGTGCAGGAAATCACTTTTGCACTTGTATTAGTGTGGCAAAAACACTTGTCGCACTTGTGTTAGTGTTGAAAAACCACTTTTCGCACTTATGTTAGTGTTGAAAAACCACTTTTCGCACTTGTGTTAGTGTTGAAAAAACACTTTTCGCACTTGTGTTGGTGCAGGAAACCACTTTTGCACTTGTATTAGTGTGGAAAAAACACTTTTTGCACTTGTGATAGTGTTGAAAAACCACTTTTCGCACTTGTGTTGGTGCAGGAAACCACTTTTACACTTGTATTAGTGTGGAAAAATTTTTTTTAGCACTTTTGATAGTGTTGAAAAATCAATTTTCGCACTTGTATTAGTGTGGAAAAAACACTTTTTGCACTTGTGTTGGTGCAGGAAACCACTTTTGCACTTGTATTAGTGTGGAAAAAACACTTTTTGCACTTGTGTTAGTGTTGAAAAATCACTTTTCGCACTTGTGATAGTGTTGAAAAACCACTTTTCGCACTTGTGTTGGTGCAGGAAACCACTTTTGCACTTGTATTAGTGTGGAAAAAACACTTTTTGCACTTGTGTTGGTGCAGGAAACCACTTTTGCACTTGTATTAGTGTGGAAAAAACACTTTTTGCACTTGTGATAGTGTTGAAAAACCACTTTTCGCACTTGTGTTCGTGTTGAAAAACCACTTTTCGCACTTGTGTTGGTGCAGGAAACCACTTTTGCACTTGTATTAGTGTGGAAAAACACTTTTTGCACTTGTGATAGTGTTGAAAAACCACTTTTCGCACTTGTGTTGGTGCAGGAAACCACTTTTGCACTTGTATTAGTGTGGAAAAAAACACTTTTTGCACTTGTGTTGGTGCAGGAAACCACTTTTGCACTTGTATTAGTGTGGAAAAAACACTTTTTGCACTTGTGTTAGTGTTGAAAAATCACTTTTCGCACTTGTGTTAGTGTTGAAAAACCACTTTTCGCACTTGTGTTAGTGTTGAAAAACCACTTTTCGCACTTGTGTTAGTGTTGAAAAACCACTTTTCGCACTTGTGTTAGTGTTGAAAAACCACTTTTCGCACTTGTGTTGGTGCAGGAAACCACTTTTGCACTTGTATTAGTGTGGAAAAAACACTTTTTGCACTTGTGATAGTGTTGAAAAACCACTTTTCGCACGTGTGTTAGTGTTGAAAAACCACTTTTCGCACTTGTGTTGGTGCAGGAAACCACCTTTGCACTTCTATTAGTGTGGAAAAACCACTTTTTGCACTTGTGATAGTGTTGAAAAACCACTTTTCGCACTTGTGTTAGTGTTGAAAAACCACTTTTTGCACTTGTGTTAGTGTTGAAAAACCACTTTTCGCACTTGTGTTGGTGCAGGAAACCACTTTTGCACTTGTATTAGTGTGGAAAAAACACTTTTTGCACTTGTGTTAGTGTTGAAAAACCACTTTTCACACTTGTGTTGGTGCAGGAAACCACTTTTGCACTTGTATTAGTGTGGAAAAAACACTTTTTGCACTTGTGATAGTGTTGAAAAACCACTTTTCGCACTTGTGTTAGTGTTGAAAAACCACTTTTCGCACTTGTGTTGGTGCAGGAAACCACTTTTGCACTTGTATTAGTGTGGAAAAAACACTTTTTGCACTTGTGATAGTGTTGAAAAACCACTTTTCACATTTGTGTTAGTGTTGAAAAACCACTTTTCGCACTTGTGTTGGTGCAGGAAACCACTTTTGCACTTGTATTAGTGTGGAAAAAACACTTTTCACACTTGTGTTAGTGTTGAAAAACCACTTTTTGCATTTGTGTTAGTGTTGAAAAACCACTTTTCGCACTTGTGTTAGTGTTGAAAAACCACTTTTTGCACTTGTGTTAGTGTTGAAAAACCACTTTTCGCACTTGTGTTGGTGCAGGAAACCACTTTTGCACTTGTATTAGTGTGGAAAAAACACTTTTTGCACTTGTGTTAGTGTTGAAAAACCACTTTTCACACTTGTGTTGGTGCAGGAAACCACTTTTGCACTTGTATTAGTGTGGAAAAAACACTTTTTGCACTTGTGATAGTGTTGAAAAACCACTTTTCGCACTTGTGTTAGTGTTGAAAAACCACTTTTCGCACTTGTGTTGGTGCAGGAAACCACTTTTGCACTTGTATTAGTGTGGAAAAAACACTTTTTGCACTTGTGATAGTGTTGAAAAACCACTTTTCACATTTGTGTTAGTGTTGAAAAACCACTTTTCGCACTTGTGTTGGTGCAGGAAACCACTTTTGCACTTGTATTAGTGTGGAAAAAACACTTTTCACACTTGTGTTAGTGTTGAAAAACCACTTTTTGCATTTGTGTTAGTGTTGAAAAACCACTTTTCGCACTTGTGTTAGTGTTGAAAAACCACTTTTCGCACGTGTGTTGGTGCAGGAAACCACTTTTGCACTTGTATTAGTGTGGAAAAAAACACTTTTTGCACTTGTGATAGTGTTGAAAAACCACTTTTCACACTTGTGTTAGTGTTGAAAAACCACTTTTTGCACTTGTGTTAGTGTTGAAAAACCACTTTTCGCACTTGTGTTGGTGCAGGAAACCACTTTTGCACTTGTATTAGTGTGGAAAAAACACTTTTTGCACTTGTGATAGTGTTGAAAAACCACTTTTCGCACTTGTGTTAGTGTTGAAAAACCACTTTTCGCACTTGTGTTGGTGCAGGAAACCACTTTTGCACTTGTATTAGTGTGGAAAAAACACTTTTTGCACTTGTGATAGTGTTGAAAAACCACTTTTCGCACTTGTGTTGGTGCAGGAAACCACTTTTGCACTTGTATTAGTGTGGAAATAACACTTTTTGCACTTGTGTTGGTGCAGGAAACCACTTTTGCACTTGTATTAGTGTGGAAAAAAACACTTTTTGCACTTGTGTTAGTGTTGAAAAACCACTTTTCGCACTTGTGTTAGTGTTGAAAAACCACTTTTCGCACTTGTGTTGGTGCAGGAAACCACCTTTGCACTTCTATTAGTGTGGAAAAACCACTTTTTGCACTTGTGATAGTGTTGAAAAACGACATTTCGCACTTGTGGTAGTGTTGAAAACCACTTTTCGCACTTGTGTTAGTGTTGAAAAACCACTTTTCGCACTTGTGATAGTGTTGAAAAAACACTTTTTGCACTTGTGATAGTGTTGAAAAACCACTTTTCGCACTTGTGTTAGTGTTGAAAAACCACTTTTCGCACTTGTGTTGGTGCAGGAAACCACTTTTGCACTTGTATTAGTGTGGAAAATACACTTTTTGCACTTGTGTTAGTGTTGAAAAACCACTTTTCGCACTTGTGTTGGTGCAGGAAACCACTTTTGCATTTGTATTAGTGTGGAAAAAACACTTTTTGCACTTGTGATAGTGTTGAAAAACCACTTTTCGCACTTGTGTTAGTGTTGAAAAACCACTTTTCGCACTTGTGTTGGTGCAGGAAACCACTTTTGCACTTGTATTAGTGTGGAAAAAACACTTTTTGCACTTGTGATAGTGTTGAAAAACCACTTTTCGCACTTGTGTTAGTGTTGAAAAACCACTTTTTGCACTTGTGTTGGTGCAGGAAACCACTTTTGCACTTGTATTAGTGTGGAAAAAACACTTTTTGCACTTGTGTTAGTGTTGAAAAACCACTTTTCGCACTTGTGTTGGTGCAGGAAACCACTTTTGCACTTGTATTAGTGTGGAAAAAACACTTTTTGCACTTGTGATAGTGTTGAAAAACCACTTTTCGCACTTGTGTTAGTGTTGAAAAACCACATTTCGCACTTGTGTTGGTGCAGGAAACCACTTTTGCACTTGTATTAGTGTGGAAAAAACCCTTTTTGCACTTGTGATAGTGTTGAAAAACCACTTTTCGCACGTGTGGTAGTGTTGAAAAACCACTTTTCGCACTTGTGTTGGTGCAGGAAACCACCTTTGCACTTCTATTAGTGTGGAAAAAACACTTTTTGCACTTGTGATAGTGTTGAAAAACCACTTTTCGCACTTGTGTTAGTGTTGAAAAACCACTTTTTGCACTTGTGTTAGTGTTGAAAAACCACTTTTCGCACTTGTGTTGGTGCAGGAAACCACTTTTGCACTTGCATTAGTGTGGAAAAAACACTTTTTGCACTTGTGTTAGTGTTGAAAAACCACTTTTCGCACTTGTGTTGGTGCAGGAAACCACTTTTGCACTTGTATTAGTGTGGAAAAAACAGTTTTTGCACTTGTGATAGTGTTGAAAAACCACTTTTCGCACTCGTGTTAGTGTTGAAAAACCACTTTTCGCACTTGTGTTGGTGCAGGAAACCACTTTTGCACTTGTATTAGTGTGGAAAAAACACTTTTTGCACTTGTGATAGTGTTGAAAAACCACTTTTCGCACTTGTATTGGTGCAGGAAACCACTTTTGCACTTGTATTGGTGTGGAAAACACTTTTTGCACTTGTGTTGGTGCAGGAAACCACTTTTGCACTTGTATTAGTGTGGAAAAAACACTTTTTGCACTTGTGTTAGTGTTGAAAAACCACTTTTCGCACTTGTGTTAGTGTTGAAAAACCACTTTTCGCACTTGTGTTAGTGTTGAAAAACCACTTTTCGCACTTGTGTTAGTGTTGAAAAACCACTTTTCGCACTTGTGTTAGTGTTGAAAAACCACTTTTCGCACGTGTGTTGGTGCAGGAAACCACTTTTGCACTTGTATTAGTGTGGAAAAAACACTTTTTGCACTTGTGATAGTGTTGAAAAACCACTTTTCGCACGTGTGTTAGTGTTGAAAAACCACTTTTCGCACTTGTGTTGGTGCAGGAAACCACCTTTGCACTTCTATTAGTGTGGAAAAACCACTTTTTGCACTTGTGATAGTGTTGAAAAACGACTTTTCGCACTTGTGTTAGTGTTGAAAAACCACTTTTCGCACTTGTGTTAGTGTTGAAAAACCACTTTTCGCACTTGTGTTGGTGCAGGAAACCACTTTTGCACTTGTATTAGTGTGGAAAAAACACTTTTTGCACTTGTGTTAGTGTTGAAAAACCACTTTTCGCACTTGTGTTGGTGCAGGAAACCACTTTTGCACTTGTATTAGTGTGGAAAAAACACTTTTTGCACTTGTGATAGTGTTGAAAAACCACTTTTCGCACTTGTGTTGGTGCAGGAAACCACTTTTGCACTTGTATTAGTGTGGAAAAACCACTTTTCGCACTTGTGTTCGTGTTGAAAAACCACTTTTCGCACTTGTGTTAGTGTTGAAAAACCACTTTTCGCACTTGTGTTGGTGCGGGAAACCACTTTTGCACTTTTATTAGTGTGGAAAAAACACTTTTTGCACTTGTGATAGTGTTGAAAAACCACTTTTCACATTTGTGTTAGTGTTGAAAAACCACTTTTCGCACTTGTGTTGGAGCAGGAAACCACTTTTGCACTTGTATTAGTGTGGAAAAAACACTTTTCGCACTTGTGTTAGTGTTGAAAAACCACTTTTTGCATATGTGTTAGTGTTGAAAAACCACTTTTCGCACTTGTGTTAGTGTTGAAAAACCACTTTTCGCACTTGTGTTGGTGCAGGAAACCACTTTTGCACTTGTATTAGTGTGGAAAAAACACTTTTTGCACTTGTGATAGTGTTGAAAAACCACTTTTCACACTTGTGTTAGTGTTGAAAAACCACTTTTTGCACTTGTGTTAGTGTTGAAAAACCACTTTTCGCACTTGTGTTGGTGCAGGAAACCACTTTTGCACTTGTATTAGTGTGGAAAAAACACTTTTTGCACTTGTGATAGTGTTGAAAAACCACTTTTCGCACTTGTGTTAGTGTTGAAAAACCACTTTTCGCACTTGTTTTGGTGCAGGAAACCACTTTTGCACTTGTATTAGTGTGGAAAAAACACTTTTTGCACTTGTGATAGTGTTGAAAAACCACTTTTCGCACTTGTGTTGGTGCAGGAAACCACTTTTGCACTTGTATTAGTGTGGAAAAAACACTTTTTGCACTTGTGTTGGTGCAGGAAACCACTTTTGCACTTGTATTAGTGTGGAAAAAACACTTTTTGCACTTGTGTTAGTGTTGAAAAACCACTTTTCGCACTTGTGTTAGTGTTGAAAAACCACTTTTCGCACTTGTGTTAGTGTTGAAAAACCACTTTTCGCACTTGTGTTAGTGTTGAAAAACCACTTTTCGCACTTGTGTTAGTGTTGAAAAACCACTTTTCGCACTTGTGTTGGTGCAGGAAACCACTTTTGCACTTGTATTAGTGTGGAAAAAACACTTTTTGCACTTGTGATAGTGTTGAAAAACCACTTTTCACATTTGTGTTAGTGTTGAAAAACCACTTTTCGCACTTGTGTTGGTGCAGGAAACCACTTTTGCACTTGTATTAGTGTGGCAAAAACACTTTTCGCACTTGTGTTAGTGTTGAAAAACGACTTTTCGCACTTATGTTAGTGTTGAAAAACCACTTTTCGCACTTGTGTTAGTGTTGAAAAACCACTTTTCGCACTTGTGTTGGTGCAGGAAACCACTTTTACACTTGTATTAGTGTGGAAAATTTTTTTTTAGCACTTTTGATAGTGTTGAAAAATCACTTTTCGCACTTGTATTAGTGTGGAAAAAACACTTTTTGCACTTGTGTTGGTGCAGGAAACCACTTTTGCACTTGTATTAGTGTGGAAAAAACACTTTTTGCACTTGTGTTAGTGTTGAAAAATCACTTTTCGCACTTGTGATAGTGTTGAAAAACCACTTTTCGCACTTGTGTTGGTGCAGGAAACCACTTTTGCACTTGTATTAGTGTGGAAAAAACACTTTTTGCACTTGTGTTGGTGCAGGAAACCACTTTTGCACTGGTATTAGTGTGGAAAAAACACTTTTTGCACTTGTGATAGTGTTGAAAAACCACTTTTCGCACTTGTGTTCGTGTTGGAAAACCACTTTTCGCACTTGTGTTGGTGCAGGAAACCACTTTTGCACTTGTATTAGTGTGGAAAAACACTTTTTGCACTTGTGATAGTGTTGAAAAACCACTTTTCGCACTTGTGTTGGTGCAGGAAACCACTTTTGCACTTGTATTAGTGTGGAAAAAACACTTTTTGCACTTGTGTTGGTGCAGGAAACCACTTTTGCACTTGTATTAGTGTGGAAAAAACACTTTTTGCACTTGTGTTAGTGTTGAAAAATCACTTTTCGCACTTGTGTTAGTGTTGAAAAACCACTTTTCGCACTTGTGTTAGTGTTGAAAAACCACTTTTCGCACTTGTGTTAGTGTTGAAAAACCACTTTTCGCACTTGTGTTAGTGTTGAAAAACCACTTTTCGCACTTGTGTTGGTGCAGGAAACCACTTTTGCACTTGTATTAGTGTGGAAAAAACACTTTTTGCACTTGTGATAGTGTTGAAAAACCACTTTTCGCACGTGTGTTAGTGTTGAAAAACCACTTTTCGCACTTGTGTTGGTGCAGGAAACCACCTTTGCACTTCTATTAGTGTGGAAAAACCACTTTTTGCACTTGTGATAGTGTTGAAAAACCACTTTTCGCACTTGTGTTAGTGTTGAAAAACCACTTTTTGCACTTGTGTTAGTGTTGAAAAACCACTTTTCGCACTTGTGTTGGTGCAGGAAACCACTTTTGCACTTGTATTAGTGTGGAAAAAACACTTTTTGCACTTGTGATAGTGTTGAAAAACCACTTTTCGCACTTGTGTTAGTGTTGAAAAAACACTTTTCGCACTTGTGTTGGTGCAGGAAACCACTTTTGCACTTGTATTAGTGTGGAAAAAACACTTTTTGCACTTGTGATAGTGTTGAAAAACCACTTTTCACATTTGTGTTAGTGTTGAAAAACCACTTTTCGCACTTGTGTTGGTGCAGGAAATCACTTTTGCACTTGTATTAGTGTGGCAAAAACACTTGTCGCACTTGTGTTAGTGTTGAAAAACCACTTTTCGCACTTATGTTAGTGTTGAAAAACCACTTTTCGCACTTGTGTTAGTGTTGAAAAAACACTTTTCGCACTTGTGTTGGTGCAGGAAACCACTTTTGCACTTGTATTAGTGTGGAAAAAACACTTTTTGCACTTGTGATAGTGTTGAAAAACCACTTTTCGCACTTGTGTTGGTGCAGGAAACCACTTTTACACTTGTATTAGTGTGGAAAATTTTTTTTTAGCACTTTTGATAGTGTTGAAAAATCACTTTTCGCACTTGTATTAGTGTGGAAAAAACACTTTTTGCACTTGTGTTGGTGCAGGAAACCACTTTTGCACTTGTATTAGTGTGGAAAAAACACTTTTTGCACTTGTGTTAGTGTTGAAAAATCACTTTTCGCACTTGTGATAGTGTTGAAAAACCACTTTTCGCACTTGTGTTGGTGCAGGAAACCACTTTTGCACTTGTATTAGTGTGGAAAAAACACTTTTTGCACTTGTGTTGGTGCAGGAAACCACTTTTGCACTTGTATTAGTGTGGAAAAAACACTTTTTGCACTTGTGATAGTGTTGAAAAACCACTTTTCGCACTTGTGTTCGTGTTGAAAAACCACTTTTCGCACTTGTGTTGGTGCAGGAAACCACTTTTGCACTTGTATTAGTGTGGAAAAACACTTTTTGCACTTGTGATAGTGTTGAAAAACCACTTTTCGCACTTGTGTTGGTGCAGGAAACCACTTTTGCACTTGTATTAGTGTGGAAAAAACACTTTTTGCACTTGTGTTGGTGCAGGAAACCACTTTTGCACTTGTATTAGTGTGGAAAAAACACTTTTTGCACTTGTGTTAGTGTTGAAAAATCACTTTTCGCACTTGTGTTAGTGTTGAAAAACCACTTTTCGCACTTGTGTTAGTGTTGAAAAACCACTTTTCGCACTTGTGTTAGTGTTGAAAAACCACTTTTCGCACTTGTGTTGGTGCAGGAAACCACTTTTGCACTTGTATTAGTGTGGAAAAAACACTTTTTGCACTTGTGATAGTGTTGAAAAACCACTTTTTGCACGTGTGTTAGTGTTGAAAAACCACTTTTCGCACTTGTGTTGGTGCAGGAAACCACCTTTGCACTTCTATTAGTGTGGAAAAACCACTTTTTGCACTTGTGATAGTGTTGAAAAACCACTTTTCGCACTTGTGTTAGTGTTGAAAAACCACTTTTTGCACTTGTGTTAGTGTTGAAAAACCACTTTTCGCACTTGTGTTGGTGCAGGAAACCACTTTTGCACTTGTATTAGTGTGGAAAAAACACTTTTTGCACTTGTGTTAGTGTTGAAAAACCACTTTTCGCACTTGTGTTGGTGCAGGAAACCACTTTTGCACTTGTATTAGTGTGGAAAAAACACTTTTTGCACTTGTGATAGTGTTGAAAAACCACTTTTCGCACTTGTGTTAGTGTTGAAAAACCACTTTTCGCACTTGTGTTGGTGCAGGAAACCACTTTTGCACTTGTATTAGTGTGGAAAAAACACTTTTTGCACTTGTGATAGTGTTGAAAAACCACTTTTCACATTTGTGTTAGTGTTGAAAAACCACTTTTCGCACTTGTGTTGGTGCAGGAAACCACTTTTGCACTTGTATTAGTGTGGAAAAAACACTTTTCGCACTTGTGTTAGTGTTGAAAAACCACTTTTTGCATTTGTGTTAGTGTTGAAAAACCACTTTTCGCACTTGTGTTAGTGTTGAAAAACCACTTTTCGCACTTGTGTTGGTGCAGGAAACCACTTTTGCACTTGTATTAGTGTGGAAAAAACACTTTTTGCACTTGTGATAGTGTTGAAAAACCACTTTTCACACTTGTGTTAGTGTTGAAAAACCACTTTTTGCACTTGTGTTAGTGTTGAAAAACCACTTTTCGCACTTGTGTTGGTGCAGGAAACCACTTTTGCACTTGTATTAGTGTGGAAAAAACACTTTTTGCACTTGTGATAGTGTTGAAAAACCACTTTTCGCACTTGTGTTAGTGTTGAAAAACCACTTTTCGCACTTGTGTTGGTGCAGGAAACCACTTTTGCACTTGTATTAGTGTGGAAAAAACACTTTTTGCACTTGTGATAGTGTTGAAAAACCACTTTTCGCACTTGTGTTGGTGCAGGAAACCACTTTTGCACTTGTATTAGTGTGGAAAAAACACTTTTTGCACTTGTGTTGGTGCAGGAAACCACTTTTGCACTTGTATTAGTGTGGAAAAAACACTTTTTGCACTTGTGTTAGTGTTGAAAAACCACTTTTCGCACTTGTGTTAGTGTTGAAAAACCACTTTTCGCACTTGTGTTGGTGCAGGAAACCACCTTTGCACTTCTATTAGTGTGGAAAAACCACTTTTTGCACTTGTGATAGTGTTGAAAAACGACATTTCGCACTTGTGTTAGTGTTGAAAACCACTTTTCGCACTTGTGATAGTGTTGAAAAACCACTTTTCACACTTGTGTTAGTGTTGAAAAACCACTTTTCGCACTTGTGTTGGTGCAGGAAACCACTTTTGCACTTGTATTAGTGTGGAAAATACACTTTTTGCACTTGTGTTAGTGTTGAAAAACCACTTTTCGCACTTGTGTTGGTGCAGGAAACCACTTTTGCACTTGTATTAGTGTGGAAAAAACACTTTTTGCACTTGTGATAGTGTTGAAAAACCACTTTTCGCACTTGTGTTAGTGTTGAAAAACCACTTTTCGCACTTGTGTTGGTGCAGGAAACCACTTTTGCACTTGTATTAGTGTGGAAAAAACACTTTTTGCACTTGTGATAGTGTTGAAAAACCACTTTTCGCACTTGTGTTAGTGTTGAAAAACCACTTTTCGCACTTGTGTTGGTGCAGGAAACCACTTTTGCACTTGTATTAGTGTGGAAAAAACACTTTTTGCACTTGTGTTAGTGTTGAAAAACCACTTTTCGCACTTGTGTTGGTGCAGGAAACCACTTTTGCACTTGTATTAGTGTGGAAAAAACACTTTTTGCACTTGTGATAGTGTTGAAAAACCACTTTTCGCACTTGTGTTAGTGTTGAAAAACCACATTTCGCACTTGTGTTGGTGCAGGAAACCACTTTTGCACTTGTATTACTGTGGAAAAAACCCTTTTTGCACTTGTGATAGTGTTGAAAAACCACTTTTCGCACGTGTGTTAGTGTTGAAAAACCACTTTTCGCACTTGTGTTGGTGCAGGAAACCACCTTTGCACTTCTATTAGTGTGGAAAAAACACTTTTTGCACTTGTGATAGTGTTGAAAAACCACTTTTCGCACTTGTGTTAGTGTTGAAAAACCACTTTTTGCACTTGTGTTAGTGTTGAAAAACCACTTTTCGCACTTGTGTTGGTGCAGGAAACCACTTTTGCACTTGCATTAGTGTGGAAAAAACACTTTTTGCACTTGTGTTAGTGTTGAAAAACCACTTTTCGCACTTGTGTTGGTGCAGGAAACCACTTTTGCACTTGTATTAGTGTGGAAAAAACAGTTTTTGCACTTGTGATAGTGTTGAAAAACCACTTTTCGCACTTGTGTTAGTGTTGAAAAACCACTTTTCGCACTTGTGTTGGTGCAGGAAACCACTTTTGCACTTGTATTAGTGTGGAAAAAACACTTTTTGCACTTGTGATAGTGTTGAAAAACCACTTTTCACATTTGTGTTAGTGTTGAAAAACCACTTTTCGCACTTGTGTTGGTGCAGGAAACCACTTTTGCACTTGTATTAGTGTGGCAAAAACACTTTTCGCACTTGTGTTAGTGTTGAAAAACCACTTTTCGCACTTATGTTAGTGTTGAAAAACCACTTTTCGCACTTGTGTTAGTGTTGAAAAAACACTTTTCGCACTTGTGTTGGTGCAGGAAACCACTTTTGCACTTGTATTAGTGTGGAAAAAACACTTTTTGCACTTGTGATAGTGTTGAAAAACAACCTTTCGCACTTGTGTTAGCGTTGAAAAACCACTTTTCGCACTCGTGTTAGTGTTGAAAAACCACTTTTCGCACTTGTGTTGGTGCAGGAAACCACTTTTGCACTTGTATTAGTGTGGAAAAAACACTTTTTGCACTTGTGATAGTGTTGAAAAACCACTTTTCGCACTTGTATTGGTGCAGGAAACCACTTTTGCACTTGTATTGGTGTGGAAAACACTTTTTGCACTTGTGTTGGTGCAGGAAACCACTTTTGCACTTGTATTAGTGTGGAAAAAACACTTTTTGCACTTGTGTTAGTGTTGAAAAACCACTTTTCGCACTTGTGTTAGTGTTGAAAAACCACTTTTCGCACTTGTGTTAGTGTTGAAAAACCACTTTTCGCACTTGTGTTAGTGTTGAAAAACCACTTTTCGCACTTGTGTTGGTGCAGGAAACCACTTTTGCACTTGTATTAGTGTGGAAAAAACACTTTTTGCACTTGTGATAGTGTTGAAAAACCACTTTTCGCACGTGTGTTAGTGTTGAAAAACCACTTTTCGCACTTGTGTTGGTGCAGGAAACCACCTTTGCACTTCTATTAGTGTGGAAAAACCACTTTTTGCACTTGTGATAGTGTTGAAAAACGACTTTTCGCACTTGTGTTAGTGTTGAAAAACCACTTTTCGCACTTGTGTTAGTGTTGAAA
This sequence comes from Myxine glutinosa, assembly GCF_964187855.1. NCBI lineage: Eukaryota > Metazoa > Chordata > Myxini > Myxiniformes > Myxinidae > Myxine > Myxine glutinosa. Next base: position 142,302 of record NW_027616927.1, read on the forward strand.
AACCACTTTTCGCACTTGTGTTGGTGCAGGAAACCACTTTTGCACTTGTATTAGTGTGGAAAAAACACTTTTTGCACTTGTGTTAGTGTTGAAAAACCACTTTTCGCACTTGTGTTGGTGCAGGAAACCACTTTTGCACTTGTATTAGTGTGGAAAAAACACTTTTTGCACTTGTGATAGTGTTGAAAAACCACTTTTCGCACATGTGTTGGTGCAGGAAACCACTTTTGCACTTGTATTAGTGTGGAAAAACCACTTTTCGCACTTGTGTTCGTGTTGAAAAACCACTTTTCGCACTTGTGTTAGTGTTGAAAAACCACTTTTCGCACTTGTGTTGGTGCGGGAAACCACTTTTGCACTTTTATTAGTGTGGAAAAAACACTTTTTGCACTTGTGATAGTGTTGAAAAACCACTTTTCACATTTGTGTTAGTGTTGAAAAACCACTTTTCGCACTTGTGTTGGAGCAGGAAACCACTTTTGCACTTGTATTAGTGTGGAAAAAACACTTTTCGCACTTGTGTTAGTGTTGAAAAACCACTTTTTGCATTTGTGTTAGTGTTGAAAAACCACTTTTCGCACTTGTGTTAGTGTTGAAAAACCACTTTTCGCACTTGTGTTGGTGCAGGAAACCACTTTTGCACTTGTATTAGTGTGGAAAAAACACTTTTTGCACTTGTGATAGTGTTGAAAAACCACTTTTCACACTTGTGTTAGTGTTGAAAAACCACTTTTTGCACTTGTGTTAGTGTTGAAAAACCACTTTTCGCACTTGTGTTGGTGCAGGAAACCACTTTTGCACTTGTATTAGTGTGGAAAAAACACTTTTTGCACTTGTGATAGTGTTGAAAAACCACTTTTCGCACTTGTGTTAGTGTTGAAAAACCACTTTTCGCACTTGTGTTGGTGCAGGAAACCACTTTTGCACTTGTATTAGTGTGGAAAAAACACTTTTTGCACTTGTGATAGTGTTGAAAAACCACTTTTCGCACTTGTGTTGGTGCAGGAAACCACTTTTGCACTTGTATTAGTGTGGAAAAAACACTTTTTGCACTTGTGTTGGTGCAGGAAACCACTTTTGCACTTGTATTAGTGTGGAAAAAACACTTTTTGCACTTGTGTTAGTGTTGAAAAACCACTTTTCGCACTTGTGTTAGTGTTGAAAAACCACTTTTCGCACTTGTGTTAGTGTTGAAAAACTACTTTTCGCACTTGTGTTAGTGTTGAAAAACCACTTTTCGCACTTGTGTTAGTGTTGAAAAACCACTTTTCGCACTTGTGTTGGTGCAGGAAACCACTTTTGCACTTGTATTAGTGTGGAAAAAACACTTTTTGCACTTGTGATAGTGTTGAAAAACCACTTTTCACATTTGTGTTAGTGTTGAAAAACCACTTTTCGCACTTGTGTTGGTGCAGGAAACCACTTTTGCACTTGTATTAGTGTGGCAAAAACACTTTTCGCACTTGTGTTAGTGTTGAAAAACCACTTTTCGCACTTATGTTAGTGTTGAAAAACCACTTTTCGCACTTGTGTTAGTGTTGAAAAACCACTTTTCGCACTTGTGTTGGTGCAGGAAACCACTTTTGCACTTGTATTAGTGTGGAAAAAACACTTTTTGCACTTGTGATAGTGTTGAAAAACCACTTTTCGCACTTGTGTTGGTGCAGGAAACCACTTTTGCACTTGTATTAGTGTGGAAAAACCACTTTTCGCACTTGTGTTCGTGTTGAAAAACCACTTTTGGCACTTGTGTTAGTGTTGAAAAACCACTTTTCGCACTTGTGTTGGTGCGGGAAACCACTTTTGCACTTTTATTAGTGTGGAAAAAACACTTTTTGCACTTGTGATAGTGTTGAAAAACCACTTTTCACATTTGTGTTAGTGTTGAAAAACCACTTTTCGCACTTGTGTTGGAGCAGGAAACCACTTTTGCACTTGTATTAGTGTGGAAAAAACACTTTTCGCACTTGTGTTAGTGTTGAAAAACCACTTTTTGCATTTGTGTTAGTGTTGAAAAACCACTTTTCGCACTTGTGTTAGTGTTGAAAAACCACTTTTCGCACTTGTGTTGGTGCAGGAAACCACTTTTGCACTTGTATTGGTGTGGAAAACACTTTTTGCACTTGTGTTGGTGCAGGAAACCACTTTTGCACTTGTATTAGTGTGGAAAAAACACTTTTTGCACTTGTGTTAGTGTTGAAAAACCACTTTTCGCACTTGTGTTAGTGTTGAAAAACCACTTTTCGCACTTGTCTTAGTGTTGAAAAACCACTTTTCGCACTTGTGTTAGTGTTGAAAAACCACTTTTCGCACTTGTGTTAGTGTTGAAAAACCACTTTTCGCACTTGTGTTGGTGCAGGAAACCACTTTTGCACTTGTATTAGTGTGGAAAAAACACTTTTTGCACTTGTGATAGTGTTGAAAAACCACTTTTCGCACTTGTGTTGGTGCAGGAAACCACTTTTGCACTTGTATTAGTGTGGAAAACACTTTTTGCACTTGTGTTGGTGCAGGAAACCACTTTTGCACTTGTATTAGTGTGGAAAAAACACTTTTTGCACTTGTGTTAGTGTTGAAAAACCACTTTTCGCACTTGTGTTAGTGTTGAAAAACCACTTTTCGCACTTGTGTTAGTGATGAAAAACCACTTTTCGCACTTGTGTTAGTGTTGAAAAACCACTTTTCGCACTTGTGTTAGTGTTGAAAAACCACTTTTCGCACTTGTGTTGGTGCAGGAAACCACTTTTGCACTTGTATTAGTGTGGAAAAAACACTTTTTGCACTTGTGATAGTGTTGAAAAACTACTTTTCGCACTTGTGTTAGTGTTGAAAAACCACTTTTCGCACTTGTGATAGTGTTGAAAAACCACTTTTCGCACTTGTGTTGGTGCAGGAAACCACTTTTGCACTTGTATTAGTGTGTAAAAAACACTTTTTGCACTTGTGATAGTGTTGAAAAACTACTTTTCGCACTTGTGTTAGTGTTGAAAAACCACTTTTCGCACTTGTGTTGGTGCAGGAAACCACTTTTGCACTTGTATTAGTGTGGAAAAAACACTTTTTGCACTTGTGATAGTGTTGAAAAACCACTTTTCGCACTTGTGTTCGTGTTGAAAAACCACTTTTCGCACTTGTGTTGGTGCAGGAAACCACTTTTACACTTGTATTAGTGTGGAAAAAACACTTTTTGCACTTGTGATAGTGTTGAAAAACCACTTTTCGCACTTGTATTAGTGTGGAAAAAACACTTTTTGCACTTGTGTTGGTGCAGGAAACCACTTTTGCACTTGTATTAGTGTGGAAAAAACACTTTTCGCACTTGTGTTAGTGTTGAAAAACCACTTTTTGCATTTGTGTTAGTGTTGAAAAACCACTTTTCGCACTTGTGTTAGTGTTGAAAAACCACTTTTCGCACTTGTGTTGGTGCAGGAAACCACTTTTGCACTTGTATTGGTGTGGAAAACACTTTTTGCACTTGTGTTGGTGCAGGAAACCACTTTTGCACTTGTATTAGTGTGGAAAAAACACTTTTTGCACTTGTGTTAGTGTTGAAAAACCACTTTTCGCACTTGTGTTAGTGTTGAAAAACCACTTTTCGCACTTGTGTTAGTGTTGAAAAACCACTTTTCGCACTTGTGTTAGTGTTGAAAAACCACTTTTCGCACTTGTGTTAGTGTTGAAAAACCACTTTTCGCACTTGTGTTGGTGCAGGAAACCACTTTTGCACTTGTATTAGTGTGGAAAAAACACTTTTTGCACTTGTGATAGTGTTGAAAAACCACTTTTCGCACTTGTGTTGGTGCAGGAAACCACTTTTGCACTTGTATTAGTGTGGAAAACACTTTTTGCACTTGTGTTGGTGCAGGAAACCACTTTTGCACTTGTATTAGTGTGGAAAAAACACTTTTTGCACTTGTGTTAGTGTTGAAAAACCACTTTTCGCACTTGTGTTAGTGTTGAAAAACCACTTTTCGCACTTGTGTTAGTGATGAAAAACCACTTTTCGCACTTGTGTTAGTGTTGAAAAACCACTTTTCGCACTTGTGTTAGTGTTGAAAAACCACTTTTCGCACTTGTGTTGGTGCAGGAAACCACTTTTGCACTTGTATTAGTGTGGAAAAAACACTTTTTGCACTTGTGATAGTGTTGAAAAACTACTTTTCGCACTTGTGTTAGTGTTGAAAAACCACTTTTCGCACTTGTGATAGTGTTGAAAAACCACTTTTCGCACTTGTGTTGGTGCAGGAAACCACTTTTGCACTTGTATTAGTGTGTAAAAAACACTTTTTGCACTTGTGATAGTGTTGAAAAACTACTTTTCGCACTTGTGTTAGTGTTGAAAAACCACTTTTCGCACTTGTGTTGGTGCAGGAAACCACTTTTGCACTTGTATTAGTGTGGAAAAAACACTTTTTGCACTTGTGATAGTGTTGAAAAACCACTTTTCGCACTTGTGTTCGTGTTGAAAAACCACTTTTCGCACTTGTGTTGGTGCAGGAAACCACTTTTACACTTGTATTAGTGTGGAAAAAACACTTTTTGCACTTGTGATAGTGTTGAAAAACCACTTTTCGCACTTGTATTAGTGTGGAAAAAACACTTTTTGCACTTGTGTTGGTGCAGGAAACCACTTTTGCACTTGTATTAGTGTGGAAAAAAACACTTTTTGCACTTGTGTTAGTGTTGAAAAATCACTTTTCGCACTTGTGTTAGTGTTGAAAAACCACTTTTCGCACTTGTGTTAGTGTTGAAAAACCACTTTTCGCACTTGTGTTAGTGTTGAAAAACCACTTTTCGCACTTGTGTTAGTGTTGAAAAACCACTTTTCGCACTTGTGTTGGTGCAGGAAACCACTTTTTCACTTGTATTAGTGTGGAAAAAAACACTTTTTGCACTTGTGATAGTGTTGAAAAACCACTTTTCGCACGTGTGTTAGTGTTGAAAAACCACTTTTCGCACTAGTGTTGGTGCAGGAAACCACCTTTGCACTTCTATTAGTGTGGAAAAACCACTTTTTGCACTTGTGATAGTGTTGAAAAACCACTTTTCGCACGTGTGTTAGTGTTGAAAAACCACTTTTCGCACTTGTGTTGGTGCAGGAAACCACCCTTGCACTTCTATTAGTGTGGAAAAACCACTTTTTGCACTTGTGATAGTGTTGAAAAACCACTTTTGCACTTGTATTAGTGTGGAAAAAACACTTTTTGCACTTGTGTTGGTGCAGGAAACCACTTTTGCATTTGTATTAGTGTGGAAAAAACACTTTTTGCACTTGTGTTAGTGTTGAAAAATCACTTTTCGCACTTGTGTTAGTGTTGAAAAACCACTTTTCGCACTTGTGTTAGTGTTGAAAAAACACTTTTCGCACTTGTATTAGTGTTGAAAAACGACTTTTCGCACTTGTGTTAGTGTTGATAAACCACTTTTCGCACTTGTGTTAGTGTTGAAAAACCACTTTTCGCACTTGTGTTGGTGCAGGAAACCACTTTTGCACTTGTATTAGTGTGGAAAAAACACTTTTTGCACTTGTGTTAGTGTTGAAAAATCACTTTTCGCACTTGTGTTAGTGTTGAAAAACCACTTTTCGCACTTGTGTTAGTGTTGAAAAACCACTTTTCGCACTTGTGTTAGTGTTGAAAAACCACTTTTCGCACTTGTGTTAGTGTTGAAAAACCACTTTTCGCACTTGTGTTGGTGCAGGAAACCACTTTTTCACTTGTATTAGTGTGGAAAAAACACTTTTTGCACTTGTGATAGTGTTGAAAAACCACTTTTCGCACGTGTGTTAGTGTTGAAAAACCACTTTTCGCACTAGTGTTGGTGCAGGAAACCACCTTTGCACTTCTATTAGTGTGGAAAAACCACTTTTTGCACTTGTGATAGTGTTGAAAAACCACTTTTCGCACGTGTGTTAATGTTGAAAAACCACTTTTCGCACTTGTGTTGGTGCAGGAAACCACCCTTGCACTTCTATTAGTGTGGAAAAACCACTTTTTGCACTTGTGATAGTGTTGAAAAACCACTTTTGCACTTGTATTAGTGTGGAAAAAACACTTTTTGCACTTGTGTTGGTGCAGGAAACCACTTTTGCATTTGTATTAGTGTGGAAAAAACACTTTTTGCACTTGTGTTAGTGTTGAAAAATCACTTTTCGCACTTGTGTTAGTGTTGAAAAACCACTTTTCGCACTTGTGTTAGTGTTGAAAAAACACTTTTCGCACTTGTATTAGTGTTGAAAAACGACTTTTCGCACTTGTGTTAGTGTTGATAAACCACTTTTCGCACTTGTGTTAGTGTTGAAAAACCACTTTTCGCACTTGTGTTGGTGCAGGAAACCACTTTTGCACTTGTATTAGTGTGGAAAAAACACTTTTTGCACTTGTGTTAGTGTTGAAAAACCACTTTTCGCACTTGTGTTGGTGCAGGAAACCACTTTTGCACTTGTATTAGTGTGGAAAAAACACTTTTTGCACTTGTGATAGTGTTGAAAAACCACTTTTCGCACTTGTGTTGGTGCAGGAAACCACTTTTGCACTTGTATTAGTGTGGAAAAACCACATTTCGCACTTGTGTTCGTGTTGAAAAACCACTTTTCGCACTTGTGTTAGTGTTGAAAAACCACTTTTCGCACTTGTGTTGGTGCGGGAAACCACTTTTGCACTTGTATTAGTGTGGAAAAAACACTTTTTGCACTTGTGATAGTGTTGAAAAACCACTTTTCGCACTTGTATTAGTGTGGAAAAAACACTTTTTGCACTTGTGTTGGTGCAGGAAACCACTTTTGCACTTGTATTAGTGTGGAAAAAACACTTTTTGCACTTGTGTTAGTGTTGAAAAATCACTTTTCGCACTTGTGTTAGTGTTGAAAAACCACTTTTCGCACTTGTGTTAGTGTTGAAAAACCACTTTTCGCACTTGTGTTAGTGTTGAAAAACCACTTTTCGCACTTGTGTTAGTGTTGAAAAACCACTTTTCGCACTTGTGTTGGTGCAGGAAACCACTTTTTCACTTGTATTAGTGTGGAAAAAACACTTTTTGCACTTGTGATAGTGTTGAAAAACCACTTTTCGCACGTGTGTTAGTGTTGAAAAACCACTTTTCGCACTAGTGTTGGTGCAGGAAACCACCTTTGCACTTCTATTAGTGTGGAAAAACCACTTTTTGCACTTGTGATAGTGTTGAAAAACCACTTTTCGCACGTGTGTTAGTGTTGAAAAACCACTTTTCGCACTTGTGTTGGTGCAGGAAACCACCCTTGCACTTCTATTAGTGTGGAAAAACCACTTTTTGCACTTGTGATAGTGTTGAAAAACCACTTTTGCACTTGTATTAGTGTGGAAAAAACACTTTTTGCACTTGTGTTGGTGCAGGAAACCACTTTTGCATTTGTATTAGTGTGGAAAAAACACTTTTTGCACTTGTGTTAGTGTTGAAAAATCACTTTTCGCACTTGTGTTAGTGTTGAAAAACCACTTTTCGCACTTGTGTTAGTGTTGAAAAAACACTTTTCGCACTTGTATTAGTGTTGAAAAACGACTTTTCGCACTTGTGTTAGTGTTGATAAACCACTTTTCGCACTTGTGTTAGTGTTGAAAAACCACTTTTCGCACTTGTGTTGGTGCAGGAAACCACTTTTGCACTTGTATTAGTGTGGAAAAAACACTTTTTGCACTTGTGTTAGTGTTGAAAAATCACTTTTCGCACTTGTGTTAGTGTTGAAAAACCACTTTTCGCACTTGTGTTAGTGTTGAAAAACCACTTTTCGCACTTGTGTTAGTGTTGAAAAACCACTTTTCGCACTTGTGTTAGTGTTGAAAAACCACTTTTCGCACTTGTGTTGGTGCAGGAAACCACTTTTTCACTTGTATTAGTGTGGAAAAAACACTTTTTGCACTTGTGATAGTGTTGAAAAACCACTTTTCGCACGTGTGTTAGTGTTGAAAAACCACTTTTCGCACTAGTGTTGGTGCAGGAAACCACCTTTGCACTTCTATTAGTGTGGAAAAACCACTTTTTGCACTTGTGATAGTGTTGAAAAACCACTTTTCGCACGTGTGTTAATGTTGAAAAACCACTTTTCGCACTTGTGTTGGTGCAGGAAACCACCCTTGCACTTCTATTAGTGTGGAAAAACCACTTTTTGCACTTGTGATAGTGTTGAAAAACCACTTTTGCACTTGTATTAGTGTGGAAAAAACACTTTTTGCACTTGTGTTGGTGCAGGAAACCACTTTTGCATTTGTATTAGTGTGGAAAAAACACTTTTTGCACTTGTGTTAGTGTTGAAAAATCACTTTTCGCACTTGTGTTAGTGTTGAAAAACCACTTTTCGCACTTGTGTTAGTGTTGAAAAAACACTTTTCGCACTTGTATTAGTGTTGAAAAACGACTTTTCGCACTTGTGTTAGTGTTGATAAACCACTTTTCGCACTTGTGTTAGTGTTGAAAAACCACTTTTCGCACTTGTGTTGGTGCAGGAAACCACTTTTGCACTTGTATTAGTGTGGAAAAAACACTTTTTGCACTTGTGTTAGTGTTGAAAAACCACTTTTCGCACTTGTGTTGGTGCAGGAAACCACTTTTGCACTTGTATTAGTGTGGAAAAAAACACTTTTTGCACTTGTGATAGTGTTGAAAAACCACTTTTCGCACTTGTGTTGGTGCAGGAAACCACTTTTGCACTTGTATTAGTGTGGAAAAACCACATTTCGCACTTGTGTTCGTGTTGAAAAACCACTTTTCGCACTTGTGTTAGTGTTGAAAAACCACTTTTCGCACTTGTGTTGGTGCGGGAAACCACTTTTGCACTTTTATTAGTGTGGAAAAAACACTTTTTGCACTTGTGATAGTGTTGAAAAACCACTTTTCACATTTGTGTTAGTGTTGAAAAACCACTTTTCGCACTTGTGTTGGAGCAGGAAACCACTTTTGCACTTGTATTAGTGTGGAAAAAACACTTTTCGCACTTGTGTTAGTGTTGAAAAACCACTTTTTGCATTTGTGTTAGTGTTGAAAAACCACTTTTCGCACTTGTGTTAGTGTTGAAAAACCACTTTTCGCACTTGTGTTGGTGCAGGAAACCACTTTTGCACTTGTATTAGTGTGGAAAAAACACTTTTTGCACTTGTGATAGTGTTGAAAAACCACTTTTCACACTTGTGTTAGTGTTGAAAAACCACTTTTTGCACTTGTGTTAGTGTTGAAAAACCACTTTTCGCACTTGTGTTGGTGCAGGAAACCACTTTTGCACTTGTATTAGTGTGGAAAAAACACTTTTTGCACTTGTGATAGTGTTGAAAAACCACTTTTCGCACTTGTGTTAGTGTTGAAAAACCACTTTTCGCACTTGTGTTGGTGCAGGAAACCACTTTTGCACTTGTATTAGTGTGGAAAAAACACTTTTTGCACTTGTGATAGTGTTGAAAAACCACTTTTCGCACTTGTGTTGGTGCAGGAAACCACTTTTGCACTTGTATTAGTGTGGAAAAAACACTTTTTGCACTTGTGTTGGTGCAGGAAACCACTTTTGCACTTGTATTAGTGTGGAAAAAACACTTTTTGCACTTGTGTTAGTGTTGAAAAACCACTTTTCGCACTTGTGTTAGTGTTGAAAAACCACTTTTCGCACTTGTGTTAGTGTTGAAAAACCACTTTTCGCACTTGTGTTAGTGTTGAAAAACCACTTTTCGCACTTGTGTTAGTGTTGAAAAACCACTTTTCGCACTTGTGTTGGTGCAGGAAACCACTTTTGCACTTGTATTAGTGTGGAAAAAACACTTTTTGCACTTGTGATAGTGTTGAAAAACCACTTTTCACATTTGTGTTAGTGTTGAAAAACCACTTTTCGCACTTGTGTTGGTGCAGGAAACCACTTTTGCACTTGTATTAGTGTGGCAAAAACACTTTTCGCACTTGTGTTAGTGTTGAAAAACCACTTTTTGCACTTATGTTAGTGTTGAAAAACCACTTTTCGCACTTGTGTTAGTGTTGAAAAACCACTTTTCGCACTTGTGTTGGTGCAGGAAACCACTTTTGCACTTGTATTAGTGTGGAAAAAACACTTTTTGCACTTGTGATAGTGTTGAAAAACCACTTTTCGCACTTGTGTTGGTGCAGGAAACCACTTTTGCACTTGTATTAGTGTGGAAAAACCACTTTTCGCACTTGTGTTAGTGTTGAAAAACCACTTTTCGCACTTATGTTAGTGTTGAAAAACCACTTTTCGCACTTGTGTTAGTGTTGAAAAACCACTTTTCGCACTTGTGTTGGTGCAGGAAACCACTTTTGCACTTGTATTAGTGTGGAAAAAACACTTTTTGCACTTGTGATAGTGTTGAAAAACCACTTTTCGCACTTGTGTTGGTGCAGGAAACCACTTTTGCACTTGTATTAGTGTGGAAAAACCACTTTTCGCACTTGTGTTCGTGTTGAAAAACCACTTTTGGCACTTGTGTTAGTGTTGAAAAACCACTTTTCGCACTTGTGTTGGTGCGGGAAACCACTTTTGCACTTTTATTAGTGTGGAAAAAAGACTTTTTGCACTTGTGATAGTGTTGAAAAACCACTTTTCACATTTGTGTTAGTGTTGAAAAACCACTTTTCGCACTTGTGTTGGAGCAGGAAACCACTTTTGCACTTGTATTAGTGTGGAAAAAACACTTTTCGCACTTGTGTTAGTGTTGAAAAACCACTTTTTGCATTTGTGTTAGTGTTGAAAAACCACTTTTCGCACTTGTGTTAGTGTTGAAAAACCACTTTTCGCACTTGTGTTGGTGCAGGAAACCACTTTTGCACTTGTATTGGTGTGGAAAACACTTTTTGCACTTGTGTTGGTGCAGGAAACCACTTTTGCACTTGTATTAGTGTGGAAAAAACACTTTTTGCACTTGTGTTAGTGTTGAAAAACCACTTTTCGCACTTGTGTTAGTGTTGAAAAACCACTTTTCGCACTTGTGTTAGTGTTGAAAAACCACTTTTCGCACTTGTGTTAGTGTTGAAAAACCACTTTTCGCACTTGTGTTAGTGTTGAAAAACCACTTTTCGCACTTGTGTTGGTGCAGGAAACCACTTTTGCACTTGTATTAGTGTGGAAAAAACACTTTTTGCACTTGTGATAGTGTTGAAAAACCACTTTTCGCACTTGTGTTGGTGCAGGAAACCACTTTTGCACTTGTATTAGTGTGGAAAAAACACTTTTTGCACTTGTGTTGGTGCAGGAAACCACTTTTGCACTTGTATTAGTGTGGAAAAAACACTTTTTGCACTTGTGTTAGTGTTGAAAAACCACTTTTCGCACTTGTGTTAGTGTTGAAAAACCACTTTTCGCACTTGTGTTAGTGATGAAAAACCACTTTTCGCACTTGTGTTAGTGTTGAAAAACCACTTTTCGCACTTGTGTTAGTGTTGAAAAACCACTTTTCGCACTTGTGTTGGTGCAGGAAACCACTTTTGCACTTGTATTAGTGTGGAAAAAACACTTTTTGCACTTGTGATAGTGTTGAAAAACTACTTTTCGCACTTGTGTTAGTGTTGAAAAACCACTTTTCGCACTTGTGATAGTGTTGAAAAACCACTTTTCGCACTTGTGTTGGTGCAGGAAACCACTTTTGCACTTGTATTAGTGTGGAAAAAACACTTTTTGCACTTGTGATAGTGTTGAAAAACTACTTTTCGCACTTGTGTTAGTGTTGAAAAACCACTTTTCGCACTTGTGTTGGTGCAGGAAACCACCTTTGCACTTGTATTAGTGTGGAAAAAACACTTTTTGCACTTGTGATAGTGTTGAAAAACCACTTTTCGCACTTGTGTTCGTTGTGAAAAACCACTTTTCGCACTTGTGTTGGTGCAGGAAACCACTTTTACACTTGTATTAGTGTGGAAAAAACACTTTTTGCACTTGTGATAGTGTTGAAAAACCACTTTTCGCACTTGTATTAGTGTGGAAAAAACACTTTTTGCACTTGTGTTGGTGCAGGAAACCACTTTTGCACTTGTATTAGTGTGGAAAAAACACTTTTTGCACTTGTGTTAGTGTTGAAAAATCACTTTTCGCACTTGTGTTAGTGTTGAAAAACCACTTTTCGCACTTGTGTTAGTGTTGAAAAACCACTTTTCGCACTTGTGTTAGTGTTGAAAAACCACTTTTCGCACTTGTGTTAGTGTTGAAAAACCACTTTTCGCACTTGTGTTGGTGCAGGAAACCACTTTTTCACTTGTATTAGTGTGGAAAAAACACTTTTTGCACTTGTGATAGTGTTGAAAAACCACTTTTCGCACGTGTGTTAGTGTTGAAAAACCACTTTTCGCACTTGTGTTGGTGCAGGAAACCACCTTTGCACTTCTATTAGTGTGGAAAAACCACTTTTTGCACTTGTGATAGTGTTGAAAAACCACTTTTCGCACGTGTGTTAGTGTTGAAAAACCACTTTTCGCACTTGTGTTGGTGCAGGAAACCACCCTTGCACTTCTATTAGTGTGGAAAAACCACTTTTTGCACTTGTGATAGTGTTGAAAAACCACTTTTGCACTTGTATTAGTGTGGAAAAAACACTTTTTGCACTTGTGTTGGTGCAGGAAACCACTTTTGCATTTGTATTAGTGTGGAAAAAACACTTTTTGCACTTGTGTTAGTGTTGAAAAATCACTTTTCGCACTTGTGTTAGTGTTGAAAAACCACTTTTCGCACTTGTGTTAGTGTTGAAAAAACACTTTTCGCACTTGTATTAGTGTTGAAAAACCACTTTTCGCACTTGTGTTAGTGTTGAAAAACCACTTTTCGCACTTGTGTTGGTGCAGGAAACCACTTTTGCACTTGTATTAGTGTGGAAAAAACACTTTTTGCACTTGTGATAGTGTTGAAAAACCACTTTTCGCACGTGTGTTAGTGTTGAAAAACCACTTTTCGCACTTGTGTTGGTGCAGGAAACCACCTTTGCACTTCTATTAGTGTGGAAAAACCACTTTTTGCACTTGTGATAGTGTTGAAAAACCACTTTTCGCACTTGTGTTAGTGTTGAAAAACCACTTTTTGCACTTGTGTTAGTGTTGAAAAACCACTTTTCGCACTTGTGTTGGTGCAGGAAACCACTTTTGCACTTGTATTAGTGTGGAAAAAACACTTTTTGCACTTGTGTTAGTGTTGAAAAACCACTTTTCGCACTTGTGTTGGTGCAGGAAACCACTTTTGCACTTGTATTAGTGTGGAAAAAACACTTTTTGCACTTGTGATAGTGTTGAAAAACCACTTTTCGCACTTGTGTTAGTGTTGAAAAAACACTTTTCGCACTTGTGTTGGTGCAGGAAACCACTTTTGCACTTGTATTAGTGTGGAAAAAACACTTTTTGCACTTGTGATAGTGTTGAAAAACCACTTTTCACATTTGTGTTAGTGTTGAAAAACCACTTTTCGCACTTGTGTTGGTGCAGGAAATCACTTTTGCACTTGTATTAGTGTGGCAAAAACACTTTTCGCACTTGTGTTAGTGTTGAAAAACCACTTTTCGCACTTATGTTAGTGTTGAAAAACCACTTTTCGCACTTGTGTTAGTGTTGAAAAAACACTTTTCGCACTTGTGTTGGTGCAGGAAACCACTTTTGCACTTGTATTAGTGTGGAAAAAACACTTTTTGCACTTGTGATAGTGTTGAAAAACCACCTTTCGCACTTGTGTTAGCGTTGAAAAACCACTTTTCGCACTTGTGTTAGTGTTGAAAAACCACTTTTCGCACTTGTGTTGGTGCAGGAAACCACTTTTGCACTTGTATTAGTGTGGAAAAAACACTTTTTGCACTTGTGATAGTGTTGAAAAACCACTTTTCGCAATTGTGTTGGTGCAGGAAACCACTTTTGCACTTGTATTAGTGTGGAAAAACACTTTTTGCACTTGTGTTGGTGCAGGAAACCACTTTTGCACTTGTATTAGTGTGGAAAAAACACTTTTTGCACTTGTGATAGTGTTGAAAAACCACTTTTCGCACGTGTGTTAGTGTTGAAAAACCACTTTTCGCACTTGTGTTAGTGTTGAAAAACCACTTTTTGCACTTGTGTTGGTGCAGGAAACCACTTTTGCACTTGTATTAGTGTGGAAAAAATACTTTTTGCACTTGTGATAGTGTTGAAAAACCACTTTTCGCACGTGTGTTAGTGTTGAAAAACCACTTTTCGCACTTGTGTTGGTGCAGGAAACCACCTTTGCACTTCTATTAGTGTGGAAAAACCACTTTTTGCACTTGTGATAGTGTTGAAAAACGACTTTTCGCACTTGTGTTAGTTTTGAAAAACCACTTTTCGCACTTGTGTTAGTGTTGAAAAACCACTTTTCGCACTTGTGTTGGTGCAGGAAACCACTTTTGCACTTGTATTAGTGTGGAAAAAACACTTTTTGCACTTGTGTTAGTGTTGAAAAACCACTTTTCGCACTTGTGTTGGTGCAGGAAACCACTTTTGCACTTGTATTAGTGTGGAAAAAACACTTTTTGCACTTGTGATAGTGTTGAAAAACCACTTTTCGCACTTGTGTTGGTGCAGGAAACCACTTTTGCACTTGTATTAGTGTGGAAAAACCACTTTTCGCACTTGTGTTCGTGTTGAAAAACCACTTTTCGCACTTGTGTTAGTGTTGAAAAACCACTTTTCGCACTTGTGTTGGTGCGGGAAACCACTTTTGCACTTTTATTAGTGTGGAAAAAACACTTTTTGCACTTGTGATAGTGTTGAAAAACCACTTTTCACATTTGTGTTAGTGTTGAAAAACCACTTTTCGCACTTGTGTTGGAGCAGGAAATCACTTTTGCACTTGTATTAGTGTGGAAAAAACACTTTTCGCACTTGTGTTAGTGTTGAAAAACCACTTTTTGCATTTGTGTTAGTGTTGAAAAACCACTTTTCGCACTTGTGTTAGTGTTGAAAAACCACTTTTCGCACTTGTGTTGGTGCAGGAAACCACTTTTGCACTTGTATTAGTGTGGAAAAAACACTTTTTGCACTTGTGATAGTGTTGAAAAACCACTTTTCACACTTGTGTTAGTGTTGAAAAACCACTTTTTGCACTTGTGTTAGTGTTGAAAAACCACTTTTCGCACTTGTGTTGGTGCAGGAAACCACTTTTGCACTTGTATTAGTGTGGAAAAAACACTTTTTGCACTTGTGATAGTGTTGAAAAACCACTTTTCGCACTTGTGTTAGTGTTGAAAAACCACTTTTCGCACTTGTGTTGGTGCAGGAAACCACTTTTGCACTTGTATTAGTGTGGAAAAAACACTTTTTGCACTTGTGATAGTGTTGAAAAACCACTTTTCGCACTTGTGTTGGTGCAGGAAACCACTTTTGCACTTGTATTAGTGTGGAAAAAACACTTTTTGCACTTGTGTTGGTGCAGGAAACCACTTTTGCACTTGTATTAGTGTGGAAAAAACACTTTTTGCACTTGTGTTAGTGTTGAAAAACCACTTTTCGCACTTGTGTTAGTGTTGAAAAACCACTTTTCGCACTTGTGTTAGTGTTGAAAAACCACTTTTCGCACTTGTGTTAGTGTTGAAAAACCACTTTTCGCACTTGTGTTAGTGTTGAAAAACCACTTTTCGCACTTGTGTTGGTGCAGGAAACCACTTTTGCACTTGTATTAGTGTGGAAAAAACACTTTTTGCACTTGTGATAGTGTTGAAAAACTACTTTTCGCACTTGTGTTAGTGTTGAAAAACCACTTTTCGCACTTGTGATAGTGTTGAAAAACCACTTTTCGCACTTGTGTTGGTGCAGGAAACCACTTTTGCACTTGTATTAGTGTTGAAAAACCACTTTTCGCACTTGTGTTAGTGTTGAAAAACCACTTTTCGTACTTGTGTTAGTGTTGAAAAACCACATTTCGCACTTGTGTTAGTGTTGAAAAACCACTTTTCGCACTTGTGTTGGTGCAGGAAACCACTTTTTCACTTGTATTAGTGTGGAAAAACACTTTTTGCACTTGTGATAGTGTTGAAAAACCACTTTTCGCACGTGTGTTAGTGTTGAAAAACCACTTTTCGCACTTGTGTTGGTGCAGGAAACCACCTTTGCACTTCTATTGGTGTGGAAAAACACTTTTTGCACTTGTGTTGGTGCAGGAAACCACTTTTGCACTTCTATTAGTGTGGAAAAAACACTTTTTGCACTTGTGATAGTGTTGAAAAACCACTTTTGCACTTGTATTAGTGTGGAAAAAACACTTTTTGCACTTGTGTTGGTGCAGGAAACCACTTTTGCATTTGTATTAGTGTGGAAAAAACACTTTTTGCACTTGTGTTAGTGTTGAAAAATCACTTTTCGCACTTGTGTTAGTGTTGAAAAAACACTTTTCGCACTTGTATTAGTGTGGAAAAAACACTTTTTGCACTTGTGTTGGTGCAGGAAACCACTTTTGCACTTGTATTAGTGTGGAAAAAACACTTTTTGCACTTGTGTTAGTGTTGAAAAATCACTTTTCGCACTTGTGTTAGTGTTGAAAAACCACTTTTTGCACTTGTGTTAGTGTTGAAAAATCACTTTTCGCACTTGTGTTAGTGTTGAAAAAACACTTTTCGCACTTGTATTAGTGTGGAAAAAACACTTTTTGCACTTGTGTTGGTGCAGGAAACCACTTTTGCACTTGTATTAGTGTGGAAAAAACACTTTTTGCACTTGTGATAGTGTTGAAAAACCACTTTTCACACTTGTGTTAGTGTTGAAAAACCACTTTTTGCACTTGTGTTAGTGTTGAAAAACCACTTTTCGCACTTGTGTTGGTGCAGGAAACCACTTTTGCACTTGTATTAGTGTGGAAAAAACACTTTTTGCACTTGTGATAGTGTTGAAAAACCACTTTTCGCACTTGTGTTAGTGTTGAAAAACCACTTTTCGCACTTGTGTTGGTGCAGGAAACCACTTTTGCACTTGTATTAGTGTGGAAAAAACACTTTTTGCACTTGTGATAGTGTTGAAAAACCACTTTTCGCACTTGTGTTGGTGCAGGAAACCACTTTTGCACTTGTATTAGTGTGGAAAAAACACTTTTTGCACTTGTGTTGGTGCAGGAAACCACTTTTGCACTTGTATTAGTGTGGAAAAAACACTTTTTGCACTTGTGTTAGTGTTGAAAAACCACTTTTCGCACTTGTGTTAGTGTTGAAAAACCACTTTTCGCACTTGTGTTAGTGTTGAAAAACCACTTTTCGCACTTGTGTTAGTGTTGAAAAACCACTTTTCGCACTTGTGTTAGTGTTGAAAAACCACTTTTCGCACTTGTGTTGGTGCAGGAAACCACTTTTGCACTTGTATTAGTGTGGAAAAAACACTTTTTGCACTTGTGATAGTGTTGAAAAACTACTTTTCGCACTTGTGTTAGTGTTGAAAAACCACTTTTCGCACTTGTGATAGTGTTGAAAAACCACTTTTCGCACTTGTGTTGGTGCAGGAAACCACTTTTGCACTTGTATTAGTGTTGAAAAACCACTTTTCGCACTTGTGTTAGTGTTGAAAAACCACTTTTCGTACTTGTGTTAGTGTTGAAAAACCACTTTTCGCACTTGTGTTAGTGTTGAAAAACCACTTTTCGCACTTGTGTTGGTGCAGGAAACCACTTTTTCACTTGTATTAGTGTGGAAAAACACTTTTTGCACTTGTGATAGTGTTGAAAAACCACTTTTCGCACGTGTGTTAGTGTTGAAAAACCACTTTTCGCACTTGTGTTGGTGCAGGAAACCACCTTTGCACTTCTATTGGTGTGGAAAAACACTTTTTGCACTTGTGTTGGTGCAGGAAACCACTTTTGCACTTCTATTAGTGTGGAAAAAACACTTTTTGCACTTGTGATAGTGTTGAAAAACCACTTTTGCACTTGTATTAGTGTGGAAAAAACACTTTTTGCACTTGTGTTGGTGCAGGAAACCACTTTTGCATTTGTATTAGTGTGGAAAAAACACTTTTTGCACTTGTGTTAGTGTTGAAAAATCACTTTTCGCACTTGTGTTAGTGTTGAAAAAACACTTTTCGCACTTGTATTAGTGTGGAAAAAACACTTTTTGCACTTGTGTTGGTGCAGGAAACCACTTTTGCACTTGTATTAGTGTGGAAAAAACACTTTTTGCACTTGTGTTAGTGTTGAAAAATCACTTTTCGCACTTGTGTTAGTGTTGAAAAACCACTTTTCGCACTTGTGTTAGTGTTGAAAAACCACTTTTCGCACTTGTGTTAGTGTTGAAAAACCACTTTTCGCACTTGTGTTAGTGTTGAAAAACCACTTTTCGCACTTGTGTTGGTGCAGGAAACCACTTTTTCACTTGTATTAGTGTGGAAAAAACACTTTTTGCACTTGTGATAGTGTTGAAAAACCACTTTTCGCACGTGTGTTAGTGTTGAAAAACCACTTTTCGCACTTGTGTTGGTGCAGGAAACCACCTTTGCACTTCTATTAGTGTGGAAAAACCACTTTTTGCACTTGTGATAGTGTTGAAAAACCACTTTTCGCACGTGTGTTAGTGTTGAAAAACCACTTTTCGCACTTGTGTTGGTGCAGGAAACCACCCTTGCACTTCTATTAGTGTGGAAAAACCACTTTTTGCACTTGTGATAGTGTTGAAAAACCACTTTTGCACTTGTATTAGTGTGGAAAAAACACTTTTTGCACTTGTGTTGGTGCAGGAAACCACTTTTGCATTTGTATTAGTGTGGAAAAAACACTTTTTGCACTTGTGTTAGTGTTGAAAAATCACTTTTCGCACTTGTGTTAGTGTTGAAAAACCACTTTTCGCACTTGTGTTAGTGTTGAAAAAACACTTTTCGCACTTGTATTAGTGTTGAAAAACCACTTTTCGCACTTGTGTTAGTGTTGAAAAACCACTTTTCGCACTTGTGTTGGTGCAGGAAACCACTTTTGCACTTGTATTAGTGTGGAAAAAACACTTTTTGCACTTGTGATAGTGTTGAAAAACCACTTTTCGCACGTGTGTTAGTGTTGAAAAACCACTTTTCGCACTTGTGTTGGTGCAGGAAACCACCTTTGCACTTCTATTAGTGTGGAAAAACCACTTTTTGCACTTGTGATAGTGTTGAAAAACCACTTTTCGCACTTGTGTTAGTGTTGAAAAACCACTTTTTGCACTTGTGTTAGTGTTGAAAAACCACTTTTCGCACTTGTGTTGGTGCAGGAAACCACTTTTGCACTTGTATTAGTGTGGAAAAAACACTTTTTGCACTTGTGTTAGTGTTGAAAAACCACTTTTCGCACTTGTGTTGGTGCAGGAAACCACTTTTGCACTTGTATTAGTGTGGAAAAAATACTTTTTGCACTTGTGATAGTGTTGAAAAACCACTTTTCGCACTTGTGTTAGTGTTGAAAAAACACTTTTCGCACTTGTGTTGGTGCAGGAAACCACTTTTGCACTTGTATTAGTGTGGAAAAAACACTTTTTGCACTTGTGATAGTGTTGAAAAACCACTTTTCACATTTGTGTTAGTGTTGAAAAACCACTTTTCGCACTTGTGTTGGTGCAGGAAATCACTTTTGCACTTGTATTAGTGTGGCAAAAACACTTTTCGCACTTGTGTTAGTGTTGAAAAACCACTTTTCGCACTTATGTTAGTGTTGAAAAACCACTTTTCGCACTTGTGTTAGTGTTGAAAAAACACTTTTCGCACTTGTGTTGGTGCAGGAAACCACTTTTGCACTTGTATTAGTGTGGAAAAAACACTTTTTGCACTTGTGATAGTGTTGAAAAACCACCTTTCGCACTTGTGTTAGCGTTGAAAAACCACTTTTCGCACTTGTGTTAGTGTTGAAAAACCACTTTTCGCACTTGTGTTGGTGCAGGAAACCACTTTTGCACTTGTATTAGTGTGGAAAAAACACTTTTTGCACTTGTGATAGTGTTGAAAAACCACTTTTCGCAATTGTGTTGGTGCAGGAAACCACTTTTGCACTTGTATTAGTGTGGAAAAACACTTTTTGCACTTGTGTTGGTGCAGGAAACCACTTTTGCACTTGTATTAGTGTGGAAAAAACACTTTTTGCACTTGTGATAGTGTTGAAAAACCACTTTTCGCACGTGTGTTAGTGTTGAAAAACCACTTTTCGCACTTGTGTTAGTGTTGAAAAACCACTTTTTGCACTTGTGTTGGTGCAGGAAACCACTTTTGCACTTGTATTAGTGTGGAAAAAATACTTTTTGCACTTGTGATAGTGTTGAAAAACCACTTTTCGCACGTGTGTTAGTGTTGAAAAACCACTTTTCGCACTTGTGTTGGTGCAGGAAACCACCTTTGCACTTCTATTAGTGTGGAAAAACCACTTTTTGCACTTGTGATAGTGTTGAAAAACGACTTTTCGCACTTGTGTTAGTTTTGAAAAACCACTTTTCGCACTTGTGTTAGTGTTGAAAAACCACTTTTCGCACTTGTGTTGGTGCAGGAAACCACTTTTGCACTTGTATTAGTGTGGAAAAAACACTTTTTGCACTTGTGTTAGTGTTGAAAAACCACTTTTCGCACTTGTGTTGGTGCAGGAAACCACTTTTGCACTTGTATTAGTGTGGAAAAAACACTTTTTGCACTTGTGATAGTGTTGAAAAACCACTTTTCGCACTTGTGTTGGTGCAGGAAACCACTTTTGCACTTGTATTAGTGTGGAAAAACCACTTTTCGCACTTGTGTTCGTGTTGAAAAACCACTTTTCGCACTTGTGTTAGTGTTGAAAAACCACTTTTCGCACTTGTGTTGGTGCGGGAAACCACTTTTGCACTTTTATTAGTGTGGAAAAAACACTTTTTGCACTTGTGATAGTGTTGAAAAACCACTTTTCACATTTGTGTTAGTGTTGAAAAACCACTTTTCGCACTTGTGTTGGAGCAGGAAACCACTTTTGCACTTGTATTAGTGTGGAAAAAACACTTTTCGCACTTGTGTTAGTGTTGAAAAACCACTTTTTGCATTTGTGTTAGTGTTGAAAAACCACTTTTCGCACTTGTGTTAGTGTTGAAAAACCACTTTTCGCACTTGTGTTGGTGCAGGAAACCACTTTTGCACTTGTATTAGTGTGGAAAAAACACTTTTTGCACTTGTGATAGTGTTGAAAAACCACTTTTCACACTTGTGTTAGTGTTGAAAAACCACTTTTTGCACTTGTGTTAGTGTTGAAAAACCACTTTTCGCACTTGTGTTGGTGCAGGAAACCACTTTTGCACTTGTATTAGTGTGGAAAAAACACTTTTTGCACTTGTGATAGTGTTGAAAAACCACTTTTCGCACTTGTGTTAGTGTTGAAAAACCACTTTTCGCACTTGTGTTGGTGCAGGAAACCACTTTTGCACTTGTATTAGTGTGGAAAAAACACTTTTTGCACTTGTGATAGTGTTGAAAAACCACTTTTCGCACTTGTGTTGGTGCAGGAAACCACTTTTGCACTTGTATTAGTGTGGAAAAAACACTTTTTGCACTTGTGTTGGTGCAGGAAACCACTTTTGCACTTGTATTAGTGTGGAAAAAACACTTTTTGCACTTGTGTTAGTGTTGAAAAACCACTTTTCGCACTTGTGTTAGTGTTGAAAAACCACTTTTCGCACTTGTGTTAGTGTTGAAAAACCACTTTTCGCACTTGTGTTAGTGTTGAAAAACCACTTTTCGCACTTGTGTTAGTGTTGAAAAACCACTTTTCGCACTTGTGTTGGTGCAGGAAACCACTTTTGCACTTGTATTAGTGTGGGAAAAACACTTTTTGCACTTGTGATAGTGTTGAAAAACTACTTTTCGCACTTGTGTTAGTGTTGAAAAACCACTTTTCGCACTTGTGATAGTGTTGAAAAACCACTTTTCGCACTTGTGTTGGTGCAGGAAACCACTTTTGCACTTGTATTAGTGTTGAAAAACCACTTTTCGCACTTGTGTTAGTGTTGAAAAACCACTTTTCGTACTTGTGTTAGTGTTGAAAAACCACTTTTCGCACTTGTGTTAGTGTTGAAAAACCACTTTTCGCACTTGTGTTGGTGCAGGAAACCACTTTTTCACTTGTATTAGTGTGGAAAAACACTTTTTGCACTTGTGATAGTGTTGAAAAACCACTTTTCGCACGTGTGTTAGTGTTGAAAAACCACTTTTCGCACTTGTGTTGGTGCAGGAAACCACCTTTGCACTTCTATTGGTGTGGAAAAACACTTTTTGCACTTGTGTTGGTGCAGGAAACCACTTTTGCACTTCTATTAGTGTGGAAAAAACACTTTTTGCACTTGTGATAGTGTTGAAAAACCACTTTTGCACTTGTATTAGTGTGGAAAAAACACTTTTTGCACTTGTGTTGGTGCAGGAAACCACTTTTGCATTTGTATTAGTGTGGAAAAAACACTTTTTGCACTTGTGTTAGTGTTGAAAAATCACTTTTCGCACTTGTGTTAGTGTTGAAAAAACACTTTTCGCACTTGTATTAGTGTGGAAAAAACACTTTTTGCACTTGTGTTGGTGCAGGAAACCACTTTTGCACTTGTATTAGTGTGGAAAAAACACTTTTTGCACTTGTGTTAGTGTTGAAAAATCACTTTTCGCACTTGTGTTAGTGTTGAAAAACCACTTTTCGCACTTGTGTTAGTGTTGAAAAAACACTTTTCGCACTTGTATTAGTGTTGAAAAACCACTTTTCGCACTTGTGTTAGTGTTGAAAAACCACTTTTCGCACTTGTGTTGGTGCAGGAAACCACTTTTGCACTTGTATTAGTGTGGAAAAAACACTTTTTGCACTTGTGATAGTGTTGAAAAACCACTTTTCGCACGTGTGTTAGTGTTGAAAAACCACTTTTCGCACTTGTGTTGGTGCAGGAAACCACCTTTGCACTTCTATTAGTGTGGAAAAACCACTTTTTGCACTTGTGATAGTGTTGAAAAACCACTTTTCGCACTTGTGTTAGTGTTGAAAAACCACTTTTTGCACTTGTGTTAGTGTTGAAAAACCACTTTTCGCACTTGTGTTGGTGCAGGAAACCACTTTTGCACTTGTATTAGTGTGGAAAAAACACTTTTTGCACTTGTGTTAGTGTTGAAAAACCACTTTTCGCACTTGTGTTGGTGCAGGAAACCACTTTTGCACTTGTATTAGTGTGGAAAAAATACTTTTTGCACTTGTGATAGTGTTGAAAAACCACTTTTCGCACTTGTGTTAGTGTTGAAAAAACACTTTTCGCACTTGTGTTGGTGCAGGAAACCACTTTTGCACTTGTATTAGTGTGGAAAAAACACTTTTTGCACTTGTGATAGTGTTGAAAAACCACTTTTCACATTTGTGTTAGTGTTGAAAAACCACTTTTCGCACTTGTGTTGGTGCAGGAAATCACTTTTGCACTTGTATTAGTGTGGCAAAAACACTTTTCGCACTTGTGTTAGTGTTGAAAAACCACTTTTCGCACTTATGTTAGTGTTGAAAAACCACTTTTCGCACTTGTGTTAGTGTTGAAAAAACACTTTTCGCACTTGTGTTGGTGCAGGAAACCACTTTTGCACTTGTATTAGTGTGGAAAAAACACTTTTTGCACTTGTGATAGTGTTGAAAAACCACCTTTCGCACTTGTGTTAGCGTTGAAAAACCACTTTTCGCACTTGTGTTAGTGTTGAAAAACCACTTTTCGCACTTGTGTTGGTGCAGGAAACCACTTTTGCACTTGTATTAGTGTGGAAAAAACACTTTTTGCACTTGTGATAGTGTTGAAAAACCACTTTTCGCAATTGTGTTGGTGCAGGAAACCACTTTTGCACTTGTATTAGTGTGGAAAAACACTTTTTGCACTTGTGTTGGTGCAGGAAACCACTTTTGCACTTGTATTAGTGTGGAAAAAACACTTTTTGCACTTGTGATAGTGTTGAAAAACCACTTTTCGCACGTGTGTTAGTGTTGAAAAACCACTTTTCGCACTTGTGTTAGTGTTGAAAAACCACTTTTTGCACTTGTGTTGGTGCAGGAAACCACTTTTGCACTTGTATTAGTGTGGAAAAAATACTTTTTGCACTTGTGATAGTGTTGAAAAACCACTTTTCGCACGTGTGTTAGTGTTGAAAAACCACTTTTCGCACTTGTGTTGGTGCAGGAAACCACCTTTGCACTTCTATTAGTGTGGAAAAACCACTTTTTGCACTTGTGATAGTGTTGAAAAACGACTTTTCGCACTTGTGTTAGTTTTGAAAAACCACTTTTCGCACTTGTGTTAGTGTTGAAAAACCACTTTTCGCACTTGTGTTGGTGCAGGAAACCACTTTTGCACTTGTATTAGTGTGGAAAAAACACTTTTTGCACTTGTGTTAGTGTTGAAAAACCACTTTTCGCACTTGTGTTGGTGCAGGAAACCACTTTTGCACTTGTATTAGTGTGGAAAAAACACTTTTTGCACTTGTGATAGTGTTGAAAAACCACTTTTCGCACTTGTGTTGGTGCAGGAAACCACTTTTGCACTTGTATTAGTGTGGAAAAACCACTTTTCGCACTTGTGTTCGTGTTGAAAAACCACTTTTCGCACTTGTGTTAGTGTTGAAAAACCACTTTTCGCACTTGTGTTGGTGCGGGAAACCACTTTTGCACTTTTATTAGTGTGGAAAAAACACTTTTTGCACTTGTGATAGTGTTGAAAAACCACTTTTCACATTTGTGTTAGTGTTGAAAAACCACTTTTCGCACTTGTGTTGGAGCAGGAAACCACTTTTGCACTTGTATTAGTGTGGAAAAAACACTTTTCGCACTTGTGTTAGTGTTGAAAAACCACTTTTTGCATTTGTGTTAGTGTTGAAAAACCACTTTTCGCACTTGTGTTAGTGTTGAAAAACCACTTTTCGCACTTGTGTTGGTGCAGGAAACCACTTTTGCACTTGTATTAGTGTGGAAAAAACACTTTTTGCACTTGTGATAGTGTTGAAAAACCACTTTTCACACTTGTGTTAGTGTTGAAAAACCACTTTTTGCACTTGTGTTAGTGTTGAAAAACCACTTTTCGCACTTGTGTTGGTGCAGGAAACCACTTTTGCACTTGTATTAGTGTGGAAAAAACACTTTTTGCACTTGTGATAGTGTTGAAAAACCACTTTTCGCACTTGTGTTAGTGTTGAAAAACCACTTTTCGCACTTGTGTTGGTGCAGGAAACCACTTTTGCACTTGTATTAGTGTGGAAAAAACACTTTTTGCACTTGTGATAGTGTTGAAAAACCACTTTTCGCACTTGTGTTGGTGCAGGAAACCACTTTTGCACTTGTATTAGTGTGGAAAAAACACTTTTTGCACTTGTGTTGGTGCAGGAAACCACTTTTGCACTTGTATTAGTGTGGAAAAAACACTTTTTGCACTTGTGTTAGTGTTGAAAAACCACTTTTCGCACTTGTGTTAGTGTTGAAAAACCACTTTTCGCACTTGTGTTAGTGTTGAAAAACCACTTTTCGCACTTGTGTTAGTGTTGAAAAACCACTTTTCGCACTTGTGTTAGTGTTGAAAAACCACTTTTCGCACTTGTGTTGGTGCAGGAAACCACTTTTGCACTTGTATTAGTGTGGAAAAAACACTTTTTGCACTTGTGATAGTGTTGAAAAACTACTTTTCGCACTTGTGTTAGTGTTGAAAAACCACTTTTCGCACTTGTGATAGTGTTGAAAAACCACTTTTCGCACTTGTGTTGGTGCAGGAAACCACTTTTGCACTTGTATTAGTGTTGAAAAACCACTTTTCGCACTTGTGTTAGTGTTGAAAAACCACTTTTCGTACTTGTGTTAGTGTTGAAAAACCACTTTTCGCACTTGTGTTAGTGTTGAAAAACCACTTTTCGCACTTGTGTTGGTGCAGGAAACCACTTTTTCACTTGTATTAGTGTGGAAAAACACTTTTTGCACTTGTGATAGTGTTGAAAAACCACTTTTCGCACGTGTGTTAGTGTTGAAAAACCACTTTTCGCACTTGTGTTGGTGCAGGAAACCACCTTTGCACTTCTATTGGTGTGGAAAAACACTTTTTGCACTTGTGTTGGTGCAGGAAACCACTTTTGCACTTCTATTAGTGTGGAAAAAACACTTTTTGCACTTGTGATAGTGTTGAAAAACCACTTTTGCACTTGTATTAGTGTGGAAAAAACACTTTTTGCACTTGTGTTGGTGCAGGAAACCACTTTTGCATTTGTATTAGTGTGGAAAAAACACTTTTTGCACTTGTGTTAGTGTTGAAAAATCACTTTTCGCACTTGTGTTAGTGTTGAAAAAACACTTTTCGCACTTGTATTAGTGTGGAAAAAACACTTTTTGCACTTGTGTTGGTGCAGGAAACCACTTTTGCACTTGTATTAGTGTGGAAAAAACACTTTTTGCACTTGTGTTAGTGTTGAAAAATCACTTTTCG